>NW_014577561.1:93226-168536 GCF_000485595.1 Priapulus caudatus | reverse complement strand
CGAGGTGTAAAAGAGGGGGAACATTCACTCCTTAATCTTAGAGGTATAGGTGAGGAAATCATAATTGGCGGGCAACAAATCTTAAACGGTCGACCTAATGGCCGTCGTATAGTCGGTGTAATATGCATCATGGTAGGAAAGCCACACTGTGGCCGAAATTGGAGGTGCACAGGTCAAGGGTCAATGCACACGGGCAGATTTTCGAACATTTTCTGAGGACACGTCTGACGGAGCGATTGAAAAACTTTTGTTTTCAGCGGTTGCCTAGGGCATTTTATGGCTTTATGACAGACATCTGAAATGTCCGTCTGCTACATGCGAAGATAAGTGTCGCGATAAACCTTTGACCGCATCAAGAGGAGGGTAAACATGGATTGTTGACTGTTAATCAAAAGAGTGAAGCTGCTTTGCATTAGTTAGAGCGCCCTCCCCCCACCTCTTCCCCTCCACCACCCCATCCCCCCCCGCGCCTTCCCCCACCCTCCCCTACCCCTCCCCCACCCTCACCCCTACCCTCCATCTGCGTATAGTGGGCGTGTCCTAACATGATCGTACGCAACTGCGTGTCTGCATATCTTTGCGCCTAACAAATGCTGTGACTGACGCACGACTGGAAATTTTAGCGTTTAAATCGTCAGGGCAGACGACCTCCGAAGCCCAGACGCCTGCGGCTCTTCTTAATGTAAAAATGCTTTTTGGAATATTTCTCGATTACCCAAGATTGTTCAAGCAAAATTTTTCCGCCATAAACGGGGGACACAGATGTGCGAATTTTGCTGCGATCACGACTCCCGCAAGCGAAATTCGCAGCAAAGAATATTCGCCACCACGCATGCGATATAGTGAAACACACGGCATTGCGAAATTATCGTACGACCGCAGCGACACACTACATGGACTCTACTGTCTCTCTGTACTGTCGTACGCAGCGGTAAAAAATACCGCAGGTGATAATATCAAAACATGTTGATCGCTGCAGTAATCGGTGGCAAGACTGAAATTTCGGCGAAATTCGCCCGCGCTTGAGGCAGACACATCATGACTGAATTTCGCGCAGTATTTCCTGCCTAGACTCTTAAACTCGTCCAGCAAGCTTATGGATTTGAATTATGGGTGTTTTAAAAAAAAGATAACTTGGCCAAAAAAAGTGTAGGCCCGGGCCTACAGTGCTACATACTGGCTACGCCCCTGGTCGTCCGCACAGAGTGCAAACATGCGTAGAAATAAGCGATCACAACCACGCAATATTACCTGGTCCCGTCCGCACACAGTGGAAACATGCGAAGCACGTAATATTACGTGCTACGCAGCCAAGTGGTTAATCAGTCGCCCGACCTACCAGCCCATTCAGATCTATCTATATTCTAACTTTGGAGTCCGTATCATCAACCAGTAGTTCCTACAGAGCATACAATAAAACATTTGTGTGTGTGCGTGCGTGCGTGCGTGCCTCTGTATTTCACTGTGTGCTTGCCAAACAAATAGTTAATGTGTTACGTGTAAGCATGATTGTACATGTATTTGTTATGACATCTCAACCATAAAAAAACAAACATGTGCAACAACTAAACTCTCCATATAACACCTTACACATAACACTACTGTACTGGTAACACATGCATCACAGTCACTAAGCCCGCGCATAGCGCGGGTTTCAGCTAGTATGCACAAAAAGCACACAGGATTTTTCTTTTAGTTTCATATTTACTGCAAAAAATGAAAAAACTACATAAATTTTAAATCTTATATGTTTGCATTGAAAATTTATGCAAATAAAGAAGGATATAACTCATAAAAGATGTCACATAATATCAAATCCTGACATGCTTTTTCACAGCAATGTGTTGCCATTAAAATGAGTGCAAAATTTACTTATTCCGTATTGTAGTTTTGTAATGATAGAGAAATATCCTAATATACATTGGCTAAATTGTTGCAGAAATTGAAACGGAGAAATCAGAGTTTTTTTTACTTTACACAATGGTCGACTGCCTGTGTTGCGAAATGGGTGAACGTATGTGAAATATCTACTGTGTTAGTATATACTGCGACATATCCATGACTAATCGAAACCACTGAATTGGTAAAATGTTCTGTGCACATTGAGAAATTGTGAGAAATTACTAGGATTGTGCCCCAATTTGTTGCAAAATACACGAACGCTGTGTACTGCGTGACATCGCTGAGCTACGCGTCAACAAATACGGGCCCTTGTATCGCTATATATAGGAGTCATTGGTCGGAGAGTCATTATATTCATTTTATTAGTCATTCCGGAGTCATTGGTCATGAGTCAGGAGTCGCTATATATATATGTATATATATATATACATGTATAAATGTTATTTTCGACTGTGCGGCAATTTCCACTATCACTGGCTGTTCACGGCTGTAAGAGGGGTGTTGCGGATAGATTCTGGCATAATGAATGTACCGTGAACAAAAACTGTTCACGTTGGTTCATGTCTCAGACGGCATCAGTAAAGGTGTGTTTAAATTACCACGGCTCACTACACACGTACACAGGCAATCAAAACGCTCTACCCCGTACAGACTGTAAATTTGATACCACATTAAAGTAGTCCGGGCCAGGCGGGAGTCAAATGTTTAGTTCATCTGACACAGTCAGATGCAGCTTGTAGAATCGCATGAGCGTCCGTCCGTCCGTCAACAGTTATGGCATTTTTCCCCCTTAACTTAAGGTATAGGAGGAAATACGGAATTGCGGCACAAATCTTAACGGCTTGACCTACGCTCTTAATATTTGATGTATAGTGTGATGGGGAGGAAACCCATCACCAGCGCGAAATTGGAGGTCAAAGGGCAGTGGGGGAAAGATCAGATATCAGACATTTTCTGAGGAC
This sequence comes from Priapulus caudatus, assembly GCF_000485595.1. NCBI lineage: Eukaryota > Metazoa > Priapulida > Priapulimorpha > Priapulimorphida > Priapulidae > Priapulus > Priapulus caudatus. Next base: position 165,672 of record NW_014577561.1, on the reverse strand, counting down.
ATCCATGGTCTAACGGACCGAGTGGAAAACTTTTTTGTTTCAGTTCTGACCTACCATTTTTATCACTTTATTGAAAGGACCTTGAAATGTATTTTCTGCTGACGTGCAAAGAGTAAGTGTCTGATAACCTTTTGACCCTCAAGAGGAGGGTTAAACATGGATTTGTTGACTGTTAACAAAGGACTGAACTGTGTTTGATGGTACTTGTGTGATCGTGGAAGACTTAAATTTCAGAGTGAAATTCTGCATGTAAAACTTACTTGAACAACTTAACAGTTTACGCGCTTTAAATCATATATGAACTTCATTCTATATATGAGATTCTGTACATTGGGAATACAATGTCAATAGCACTTAGGCAAACGTCTGTTTTTTATTCAGGCCAACTATAAATAGGCCTATCTCACAGGTGGGTGGCTGATAGTATCACAGCATGGGCTAAACGAACGTAGCAACTAGTTCTGATTATCTATTCCCTGCACCTAGTCAGTATGCACGCCATCTCAGGGTTCTCCCCAGGATGAAATTGAAACAGGGGGAGGGGAATGAAGGAGGGGCAGGGGGAGGGGAGTGGAAACTAGGGGGGTCCGGGGGCCTGTTCGAATCACTGGCAGCAAGAACAAGTCCGCACCTGCAGCTACAACACACGAGCATCTATTGACTATATTATATATATAACAACATTATATATATATATATATATATATATGTATATGTATCAGGAGTAGATAAAGGGAAGGAGTGTCTATAATATAGGCGCGCTATGCGGTGGATTATTGGCCAAAGAAAAGGAGAATCGTGTCGTATGTTTTAGGTTGTATCTTCGGATTGCGCGTGTCTACGAGGAAACGATTTGGTACGATGATGGGCGAATGTACTGTGTCCGATTTGAGCTCAAGTTGGATGAGTTACGCGTAGTAAATCGTAGGTATTATAAGGCTAGTAAATGACGACTTTCCCTTGTTTATTGTTGTCACACTCCTTCCCTTTATCTACTCCTGATATGTATATATAGTTATATATAACTACTATAACAACTATAGCTACTATAACAACTATAACTACTATAACAACTATATATAACGTTGTTATATATATAGTCAATAGATGCGTGTGTGCTGTAGCTGCAAGTGCGGACTTGTTCTTGCTGCCAGTGGGTCGAATGGGAATTCTTGCCGAGGTGGCCCCTCAATTACCAGTAGCAGCAGCGCCTCCAAAGCTGACTCTCTCAGCCTGTTCCTCATGTAGCCATTCTCATTTTTTTAATCGGGGCGGAAATAATTTAAACGTGGCGCAACGATTGAAACAGGGGGGGGGGAGTTTTCCCAAACGGTGCGGGCGCGCCCGGTTTGCACAACGTAGGGAGAAGCCTGCATCTATTGGAACAGAGGGAGAAGAATGTCCAGGCAGGATAGGTAAAATGTATTGCGCTCAAAAGTGCAGAAAAAATTACTTTCTTAACTTCAGTTTAACCAATCTTGAGATAAGTAATTGCAGAAATGAATCGTCAACCCTACCAATGAAAATCCACCAGCACGTCCTCCACACAAACAAATCGATTCGTAGCCCTGTCCAGTATTCATGCATTGTAAAGTTCTTCATTTCACTTCAAAGTCACACTTTGGTATTTCTTACCCAGGAATAACTACTCTATATAGCACGTTATGTACTAAGAAAACGGCATGTACTAAGAACCAGACATCAGATGAGCCATGTCGCACGGCGGCACTTGTTACAGTGTGTACACGCTATCCCGCTCCAAATACGTGCTGGCCAATTTGGCCCGCAAACGAAGGAGGGCCAAGCCCGGGTTAACTTGGTCCGGACCAAGTTATCCCGCTTGTGTGTGTGCGTGTGCGTGTGCGTGTGCGTGTGCGTGTGCGTGTGTGTGCGCAAAGTGGGGCCATGTGCGGGTCAGATTTTGCAATACGCAAGCGTGTAGCCTTATTTAGGTCACGTAAAGGTACAGTAGCTGTCTGCGGGGTGAAGTAACAGTCTGAACTGAGCATGCACAGTCAACCTGTGACTCATTTGATGTGGGATCACATTTTGTGTCTGTACGCTACGATTTGGTGCATGTTTGCCTCGCGACAGGCCCGTACCGGTTTGATGTAGGATCAAATTGTGCAGTCTGTACAGGGTATTAAAGTTCACAATCTTTGGTACCTGGAGAAAAAAGTATGTACAGAGGTAGCACCTAGTGTTAGCCATCGAATAAGAATGAAAATGAAATATTAATGAAATTTTACATAAAACCTTGAGTGTATCCTTACAGGTGGGATGATATGGGTAGCTCACGATGTGATCTGTATCATGATACCCCTTTCACGATATAATACAAATTGCAATATGTTATGTCTCCGTCGGAAGAACATTAACTACGTAATTGTATACGTTTAATACTGGTTTAATGATTCAAACAATAGTTAACAACTTGAACACGGCATCACAGCCAGCGAGACTGGAGCTGCCACAAACGTGTCTGCGTGTAGCTCACGCTGCTAGCAAGTGCCAGCACAAAGAGAGCTGTTACACACACCTGCTGCGTTGTCGAATGACCTACAGACTCTAAGCCATTTTTGCAGACAGCTTGTGCCGTGAAAACAACTTAATAAAATAGCGTGATTGGTATCACCTCCTCCCCTCTAATTTCGGAACCACTTATCCCGGTATTCTACGACTTGTAGAAATCTGGTCGCCATCTAACTCGTTCAGGATAGCGACGTTCTCTCGGTTGCGGGCGTCCCACGACAGGTTCAGGCTCAGGAAGTATCTCCCGTTGTGTAGGGTTAACCGCGCCTTCACCACATTGCGACTGAACGTCATATGAGCTCATTCGTGGCTGTAGTTGATTCACGTGTCTTTTCCAAACACCGTGATCTGTCTGGACCCCGACTAAAACTCGCCCAAGAGTTTTAATGGTAGTTCCTGGCACCCATTTCAGTCCGCAGGCGTAGTTTCGTGCATAGACTAATGTGAGTCAACGTCATAACGATGTTTGCCTTTATTGAGGGTGTGATCCTCCCCAGTTGCTTCCCGTCGCCACAGTTGTGACAGGAGATTTCTAGGTTGACGCCCATGTATCACTTCCGCAGGCGACTTTCCCGCCAGCCCAAGATGTGGCAAGCACCGGTACGTGGCTAGGAATACACGAATTGCATCTATCAATCTCGCTCCTCCCGCACAATTCTTATCCAATCCAGTTTTGAGTGACTGAACAAAATGCTCTGCTACCCCGTTGGACGCAGGGTGAAATGGTGGCGAAGTGACATGTTGAATGCCCAGTTGCACACAGAATTGCTTGAACTCGCGTGAAACAAACTGGGGTCCGTTGTCTGTTACAATCGTATCCGGGAATCCCTCTGTTGTGAAGATTTGTTTCAACACATCAACTGTAATACCTGATGATGTTTTACCAACGTTCAACATGGCAACATATGGAAACTTCGAGTGAGAATCAATGCAAACTAACCACATTTTTCCCTTATAAGGGCCTGCAAAATCTATGTGAATTCATTGCAATGGTTTCTCTGTTTTGGGCCACTCTTGAAACGTTTTGTTTGGCAGTTTCGCTGACAAACGACACGGCTCGCAGCACTTGACGAGTTTCTCAATATCTTGGCTAATGCCTGGCCACCACACATAACGACGTGCCATTTGCTTCATTCTCACCACTCCCCAGTGTGCTGTATGTAACAGATCATGTACTTTCTTTTGCAGCGAGAACGGCACAACAATGCGAATTTAAGTGTCACGTTGTAGTAAGATGATATCGTTGAACATGAAAAGTGAGTCCCGATGATTCCTGAATGGGCACAGGTGATTTTGGTCAGTCCGGAGTTTTTCTGGCCAGGAACCATCCTCTATATGCCGTTTGACTTGCTTCAGTCGAGTCTTTGTGCAGCTTGACCTTGACATCCTGCGTTACCATGCTGTGCACTTGGCTTGTAGCAAATGTCGTACTGATAGGACATAAGCGTAATTGCCCAACGCTGAAGCCTTTGTGCTGCTAACACCGGAATGTTCTTGTCTGAAGAAAAGGGGCGTGTGGTCTATTTTCAGTGTAAATTTCCTAATGTACAGGAATTGTCTGAACTTCGTCACCCCAAATGATTGAAAGAGCCTCTTTCTCTTTATCAGGGTTTCTTATACATAAGAGGCACAGTGGCGCACCGCCGTTGCTAAATTTAACATCGCCGTTGTGAAAATGTTCCTGTATTTACTGATAAGTATATCCTGTATCTATATACCTATAAGTATATCAATACATCCTGTATTTACTGATAAGTATATCCTGTATCTATATACCTATAAGTATATCAATACATCCTGTATTTGAATCCATCATGCACGTTTTTTCCCCAAACTGGTCATTACATCCTTTGTCTAATTTTTCCTCAGAAGAAACCCTGTATATGCGAATATTTTACCTGGTGTTCGTTCAGGGTCTTTGATGCGTGCGCAATAGAGTATTCTACTCCCTTTTCCAATTGCAATAGCACCACTCCAACTCCATGCTGCGATGCATCAGTTGCTAAGATGAGGGGTTTGGAGTCATCATAGTGCGCCAACTGTGTTGCGTGAATGACTTTCCTCTTAAGCAGTTGGAAAGCTTCTTCTTGTGCTTGCTTCCATTCAAACTGCGTTTTTCCGCATTAGGGCATACAGTGGTCTAGCCCTCTCTGACAGATCGGCTATGAAGCGGCCATAGTTTATTTTCCCCATGAATGCTTGAATTTCTTGGCAACTTTTCGTACGTGGCAACTGCTCGACAGCTTTAATTGATGACTTAGATGGAGTCATCCCATTGCTACCTATTATGTCCCAGGTACTCAACCGACTTCTTGAAAAATTCACACTTTTCCAAACGAATCGGGTGGTTCAGGAGATTTTCCAGATTCGCCCAGTGTTCTGCTTCGGTATGACCTGTAATGATTAGGTCATCTAAGTATGCAGCAACACCAGGACGCTTCCCGATAAACGAGTCCATGCAACGCTGGAACTGCGCAGGTCTTGATGCAATTCCAAAACACATCTGCTTATAATTGAAAAGTCCCCAGGGTGTGTTTATTACACAGAGCTTTTGAGCTTCTTCCTCCAGCTCCAGCTGCAAGTACGCATCGGCAAGGTCAACCTTCGTAAAATGATTGCACCCTTTCAGACGTTCAAGCAGTTTATCCAGTTTCGGCAACGGATGCTGTCTACGTAGATGCATTTATTCAAGGCCTTAAAATCACCACAGATACGCACTGCACACGATGGCTTTGACACTACTGCAATGGGTGCTGCCCACTCGCTGTAATCCACATGCTCCAGGACACCTTCATTGACTACCCGATCCAGCTCTTCCTTGGTGGCTTGCTTCCAAGAGAAAGGAATATCTCTTGGCCTGAAGAACGCTGGCTTAGCATCAGGTTTGAGGTGGAGTGGTACTCTCAGTTTAGTGCAATGTCCCAGCCCTATCTTAAACACATCCGGGTACTTATTGGCAAGTGTGTGTACGTCAGCTGCTAGGTTTTCACTCATATACGTGCTCTGGCTTTCAGGTGCTTTTGTGTTGACAGAACAGTTTTGCAAAACCTGGTCATTCGGTTTCGTCTTAAACACAGACAATCCGTGGTGTGAGAGTCCGAACTCATCACTCCAGTCTAATCCGAACAGGTTTGTTCCCTTAGGAATATCTACGACCAGTAGCTTCAGATTTTTCCTCTGCTCATTACCAATGGAGACGTCCACAGTGCACTGCCCTCTCACCTTGAGTGCTTGATTGCTGTAAGAGCGCAGCGGAATACATACTGGAGAGCAGGGAGGTGATCCTAGGGCTTCGTAGCCATCTAAGCTAACCATTGAGCACGTGGAACCAGTGTCCCACTGAAACAAAGCAATTTTGCCATTGACGTGTGTTCGAAATCAAATTTGTTTACTAAGCTGCTTTTTTCCTGTCCTGCTGAGGCTTTGTGATTCTTGGTTTCCTTTTGTAAATGTTTTTATAACTCCCAGACATCTTGTGAACAGACGTATTACTGCTGTCATTACCTTCGCCGTTGAGGACTTTGTCAGTCGCCGTCGTTTTCACGAACATCGCTGCTCTTTTTAGAACTTTTTCTAAAGTTGGATCAGGGTCTACAAGACACTGACGGCGAACATCTGAGTGTGGTGAATTTCTAATGATCACGTCTCTCATTTGATAGTCAACGTAACTGATAGTTACAACTGTTGCTCTTGCAAAAGAAATTGCAGTTACCTGCGAGGCCGTGTAGTTCAGCTGCCTACCCAGTGTAAGTCTGGTCGGATTTCTTTTTGCACTGATAGATTTCGTACCGTGCTGCTTGGACATGTACAGCATCTACGAAGTGCCTTGACAGCCTATCAGTCAGATGAGTAAACGACTTAGAGGTGATGTCTTCACCCCCGAACAAGTTCCTCAGTAACTGGTACGTTTGAGTGCCTACCCCGGAAAGCAGGCATGCACGCTTCTGCTCCTCGTCCGTTACTCGGTACAAGGTGACATGCTGGTTGAAACGTTCCAAATACCTTTCCCACTTTTCCTTCGTTTTCTTGAATGCCTCGAATTTCGGTATGACTGGCGACGACACAGTTGCTGCTGCGGGTCGTGACAGCTGTTTCTTGGAAACCGCAACCAAGTCCTGCATCTGTCGTTGCATCTGCTGCTGCTGCATTTGCATTGCGTCTAGCACAGCTTTATGGTATGGATCCATGCTGGTAGATTAATCAGTTGGATCCCACTTCTGACACCAATTGTTATGTCTCTGTCGGAAGAACAATAACTACGTAATTGTATACGTTCAGGGGCGTAGATAGCGGGGGGGGGGATATATCCCACCACTTATTGAGGTGGGGGATGGCATGTACAATCATCCCACCCCCAATTCAGGAGGAAATGGAGAAAAATTTCATATTTTACAGACACTAAATACTGAACATTTATCTACAAATCTGTCATCGCTATTCATACTCTTCTAATGTATATTATTACACAAATGGAAAGCGACATATATCTACTGTAAAATGTCTGTAACTCATTCCAAGAATGACATTATTTGACTGAAACTCAGACGGTTAATTGTGGACGCATTCTCCATATACGATTTTTTTTAAATCCCCAAATCACGTCTTATCACTGCTCACGAAAGTTAAACCCCTGCTTTATTCCTATTGACAGTTGGGATATTGAATTTTCATGGGGATTGAATGTGAAAAATTCAATTTCATCACACTTTTTTTGGGGGGTGCTGAGACCCGACCGGAAGTATATTCCCGATTTTGTATGGAAAAATATTTTATATGCACTTTTTGGTTCAAATCTGGTTGTTTTTCTCGTACTTTTTTTGTGCAGTTTTAGCGTTCTCAATAAAATGTACGTTTTATCAAAATTTCAGGGAGATATGATTCCAGTGCTGTAGTTGTCAGTGGCGGATCTTGGGGGGGGGGCACACAGACGGCGGTCACCCCCCTAAAATTTTCAGGGCAACGGTATTTTAGCCTAGGTAAGTCTGCACTGGTAACTCCAGTGAGGACATGTACATAGCACAGATTTAGTAGTAAGTATTTTAGTCTTTGATGTCTCCAAAGATAAAAATACTCAACTCAGCAGTGATATTATTGTGATGAAGATTGTTCAAGGATACTCTCAGGTTTTAGGCAAAATTTTACCGATTTTTATTTTTTAACTTTATTTGATGGCTAACACTATGTGCCGCCTCTGTACATGCTCATTTCTCCATATAACGGTACATGTGAACTTCCAGAGCGTTTTGATTTCCCGCGTACATGTGTAGTGAGCCGCGGCTGATGTCATGATAACGTCAGAGAACGGATACAACCAGAATTTTCACGGTACTCATGAGTATAACCATCAGGTATCAACAGCTGTCTTCTACAGTGATAGTTGAACTTGCCGTGCGACCAAAAATTGCCCTGTTCTCCTAGTTACACACTTTGCATTTAGGAGTTTGTTGACATGCAGATTTGTGACGTCATGCAGTGGGCGTTTTTGGCGCGTTTCGGATCATGGTGTATGGGAACCTCGTAATTTCTTACAATTTTTCAAGGTGCATAGAAGACAGACGTCCCAAGTGTCAAGGTCTCACCGGGATCGTCCCGGTGCGACATGCTGGTCCCGGTGTCCTGTTAAGAGTCCAGAAAGTCCCGGTTGTAACATTTTTCAGCCATATTTTAAAATTTACATCAGTAAATTACTAAATTTGCCGTGGTTGTTGAATGTTGATGTACTTTGATTCCAGCAAACAATAAAAGGCCACAAATGTATACTTTGTTTATTTTACATGTATACTTTATATAAAGAAAATGGTGGTGCGCCGCAACAAACACACGTCGCAGCCCGCCACAACTTTTTTCCTGTTTTGTGCACCGCGAAAAAAACGGAGATGGACCATTATGATCACAAGTGATCCCTTTCTTGGATTTTCCCAACTTGGGACCTCTGAGAAGATTGAATCAGTTTAGTGGTTGCAGTTAGTCATGGATATGTCGCAGTATTGAGTATTATAACGTACTAACAGCAGATATTTCACATACGTTCACCCATTTTTAGCTTACCTTGACATCGTCAAGCTGAGCTATTGCCATGGGTCGTCGTCCGTCGTACGTCCGTCCGTCCGTCCGTCCGTCCGTCAACATTTCGCTTCGGTCAACGATAACTCAGGAACCGTTTGGCCCACATGTTTGAAATTGGGTATAGTTGTTACTGCTATGCTCCCATATTAAACGTCTTATTTTGAAGCACGCCAGTCGACGTACTTTCGAGCCACGGCAATTTTTTGGCAAAAATGGGAATTGCCATTAGTCAGTTCAGGTTCAACGGATTTTGCTCATTTTTGGTGTCTGAATGAATAAGGGCTAGGGGTTTTGATATTTAAAAAAAAAATTATTCAAATTAGGTAGGGTTTAGCAATTATATAGCATATTATATAGACACAAACAGTCTGTGGTGTCACACTCGTCTGGTTCGTTTTACAAGATTTCATTGACAATATTTTTAATGCAAAATTGGTATTTCTTCTCCACCCTGCCGATAAAACGTCTATATTAGAGTAACGATTTACAAAACATGTCGGAACGCAGCATAACCTATTTATTTCAAACTCCATCGCTACAAAGCAGGTATAGCGCCATCTACGGTCACAAATTGTGATTCATTTTGGTTTATAAATTATTATTGCGATATACAGATGGCAATCGTTTCTATAATGTACGTCGATGGTTGCTCAATTAAAACTGACTTCTTCTTACTCACTCATTTGTGTCTTTTTTTTGTGGTGAGCTACAGTGTCATTGACACTTTCATTCACACAGGCGGTCGATCATTGTGAAAAATACGAAAACGCCGATTTCTCCGTTCCGATTTCTGACATATAGCCGATGTATGAATGGATATTTCTCTGTGATTACAACTCGGAATAATTAAATTTTACACTCGTTTTAATGGCAACATATTGCTGTAACAAGAGCCGCAGAGCGTCTGGTCTCATCTGAGGTCTGTTGCTACGATTATAAATGTAAAATTTCAGTCGTGCGTAGTACCAAATTTGTTAGGCGCAGATATGCAGACACGCAGTTGCGTACACATCATTGTTAGGACACGCCCACTATCGCAGATGGAGGGTAGGGGGAGGGTGGGGGGAGGGGGCTCTAATAGCAAAAGCAGTTCACTCCTTTGTTAACAGTCAACAAATCCATGTTTAACCCTCCTCTTGAGGGTCAAAAGGTTATCAGACACTTACTCTTCACACGTCAGTGGAAAGCACATTTTATGGTCCTTTCAATAAAGCCATAAAAATGCTAGGTCACCGCTGAAACAAAAAAGTTATTCAATCGCTTAGTCAGACCATGTCCTCAGAAAATGTCTAAAATCTGCCTGGCCATGACGTGTTGGAGCGTCGGTGAGCCTGCGAGATTTCGCACAGTGATGGCTTTTCCTACCAAATGATGCGTATACACCAACCGTACACGAGCCTAGGTCGCAGCCATTAGGATTTTGCTGCCGCAATTCTGCGATTCCTCCCTATACTTAAGTTAACGGAGGAATGTTCCCTTCGTTCCGGAACCCCTCCTTGATCTTGTTGAGCCCGCAGCTTTGAGCAGTCCCAGACCTCGTTTTGACGAATGCCCCCCCCGACCGTCGCCGCGGCGCAAGTATCCCGTGAGACGTACCTCAGCCCGGTTAAGATTTTTGCCCAACTGCTGACGGACGCGACGGCGGAGGGGGGGACGCACGCAGGTGGCGGACGGCACACACTGGACAGACGGACAATTCGTGCGATTGGTGACAAGCTGACATCGAGGGCTTCGTCAGATGAGCTAAAAAACGGCGTCAGGTTTTATTAAGTCGCCGTAGTATTGTTATTTTGTTGTATTTTGTTGTTTTAGTTATGTCTGTTTATTTGCTAAAATTTTAAATTTTGTCGCGTTGCGTGTTATTAAACGTCAGGGGATCCAAAGAAAAAGATAACCCTAGAATTCACAAATATTGCACTTACAATTTCGATATTTGTTCAATTCCCTCAAAACGCCATTTTGAAGGTTCTAAATGCAAAAGATCAAGAGCTTCCAGGGGCCGCCCCCCTACACCGGGCAAGGAACTCTCCCCTCCGCACCTCGCGAGGGGCCCTAGGGTGGGCCCTGGACCCCACCGTTAAGGGCTTCGCGCAAAGGCGCTCGCGGTGGCCGCTACGCACACACACTCTTCGTATATTTTGCGAAGTACTTTGGAAGTAACACCGAAATCATTCGCCCCCACAACTGAGACCTGTCTACGCTCACGTGTATACGTTTAATACTGGTTTAAATAACTCAAACAATAGTTTACAACTTGAACACGGCCATCACAGCCAGCGGGGTGGAGCTAGCAAGTGCCAGCATACAGAAAGTGTTTCATACCTGCTGCGTTGTCGATGACCTACGACTCGTAGCCATTTTTGCAGACAGCTTGTGCCATGAAAACAACTTAATAAAATAGCATGATTTGTATCACAATACTTTGTAGAAAAAACCACGTAACAGACTATACAAAGTACAAACTATAGTCCCTAGAAATCATATGAATGCTTACAAATCAGCATGGCGGAGCACTTTAATAATGGACTGCTATTGAAACTTACTGCGAATTGTGTCTACTTGTTCTATTTGCTGATGAACTATGGCTACTAAATATTACGGATTTTATCAGGCAGAGTATCAATACGTGTATCATGAACAGTCAAACGTATCGTTAAACTGCATATCGCTAGGTTTGTTTCGAATACATGTATATATCGATGAATCGTCCAACCCCTATTAGTGGTGATAACAATGGTTGTATTAGCAATTGCAAAAACGGAGGCTTTGCTATGCTGCAGCATCAATTCGAAAAAAGAGTATGACATTATATTTATATTATTATTATGGTTTTTAATGACTTTTTTTGTTTTGCAGTTATGTTTAGACATACGACCAGGGGGCACCACCAACACACGAGCGACAACATGAGTGGTGGAAGCTAAAAAAGCTGATCGTGAGCCTTGATGAACTCTTCGCATCGTCGCGGCCCCGCATTTGCAAGTGGCACTCAAGTCCAGCAGGTTGCACTGATATTCGGCGCAACCGTCGTTAGCCCCGAAGGAGCTCTATGTTGTCGACTTTCCGCGGCAGGCGGCGGCGTCTGTGGCTAAGAACTTTCCCGGGCGTACTGCCATCCGTAAGGTCTTTCAGCGACTCGTTGAGAGCCAAGGTTGTACGACGTGAAGCGCCTGACGAGCGTGACAAACATTGCGCACTCATACGCACGACGCGCAACTGCGGCTGGCAGTGGTTTCACCCACACCACGGTTTACAGCATGCCCGCGCGCGCATTTAAAGTCACCTAGAGCTCCTCAACAAGGAGCTTCTGGGGAATGGGTTTGACGATGAGGGTTTGTCTGTCGATGATCACTAAAAGAGAGTTTTCATCGTCATTCGATCGTGCTACTCGCTATAGGGAATCTCCGCCAATGACAGGTGGTAATGGGCCGGAGGAATTTTTCCATTAGATGATTTTCGGATTGGAAAATGGTCGCTCGGTGATAAGCAAAACAAGGAGAATGTTTGTGGTAGCCTTCATCGTTCAGGACAAGCGATAGTACTTGTGATCTGTTTGGTTTCAAGCACCTCTAGCATTAAAGGATTTAAGTACAAGACGTGCAGAGAGTCAAAGCCAGAAGATATATGGTTTAAAATTAAATAAAACTGTCTGTCTTAAGTGCGTGCATTTTTTAGCCTGGTCTCATTATTTGGACGTGTACTATACACAGAATAAAACGTTTGGTGCAGCTTTATATAGTGTTATCAAATATTGATGAGCAAAGTTGGTGCCAACTTGATATTTAATGTACTTTTTCCATTCTTAATAATTACAAAAATCTGTGTATCGTAATCAATTTAAGAAGTGAATATAGATAGATATAATAGGCAAGCTAATAGTTCTAAAATAACTGATATGTGCAGTTATGTTTCAAATGCATGCATACCAACTTGCCTATAAAAATGTAGGCTAAATTATGCTATGGTTAAGAAGATGTTTTAATAGTGTGAATTTGATTTTATACATTTTCCATTATTGATTTATATTAAAATTCATCAAAACTGCTTATGTGCATATTTTTACTAATCCATTAAATAACAGTAACAAATTCACTAGTTTCCAGTTTTTAAATAGAACTGTCATTGTTTAACATATTTAGACAGCATCTGAATATATTCTGTGGTACAAACCGCTAACATAATTTTCAATTTATAAACCAAGTTTATTGAAATATCTTTAAATATATTCTTCCAAGTAGTAATCATCTGTATCATAACAACAAACATTCTACGTAAAATGTCAAGAGTACTAATATTAATAATTTCATTGCGTGCTTAAGCATTTGCAAATCAACAGATTCCATGCATGTTATGAACGTTATGTAAATTTACCCACGTATATGATAACATCAGGGAGTCTATCAATAGGCGTATATATAGGGTCCCTGTATACAGAGAGTTGCGCCAAACTCGGATTTGATGCCATTTTTTCCAAATGGATCCTCACCGCTGCCGCTTAAGTTACAGCTCTGTATGGATATCGCTGTACAATGGTCCGTAGTAATTAATTAGACTAATCGTGCTTCAATAAACTCAAAATTTACAGAGATTAATAGCTAAGACATGTGTCTACGTGATATCTAGATTTCTAGAAATGTAACTCAAATCGTTGCGGGCCATAATGATAATTTAATTTGTACATTTCTTACGGCATAGCGGTGCGTATCCATTGAAACAACCTGTCGTCAGCGACCACGTGACCGATTTTTCCCGACTCGTCATGGCGCAACTCTTCTGTATATATGACCCTAGGTATATACCCAATAGGGTATAGGGTATATTGATAGACTCCTGATCACATGATCACCATTTCAGCTTCATACTTTGTTTGTCACTGTTCCTCGTGAGTAAAGCAAATTGTGTTTGATAACAGCTCAATAATCGTGAAACAAGAAGGAACTGATTTGGAGTAATAAATGGGGAGAAAACTTTTTATCGCATAACATTGAAAGACCGCATAAAAATATTTTCAAGCAAGTAAGCTTGCTGGTTTCACTCCATGTTTTGCTGGAATTAGTATTACGCTGTGTAAGTATATGAGTAATACTGTTCGCAATGAGTTAAATAGGTTTCTAGTGCTTCTAGTATGCATAGCTTCGTTTAGCTAGGTGTGTAATGATAACAATGTGTGTATTTTCCTTAATATGTGGTGGGTCCGACAGATGGCACAAAATCACGAAAACGTAACATAGAAGGTCTTTCAAGAACGAACATTTCAAACTTGCACTGTCTTGCTAACGATTATAAGCTGCCTCTGAAACCATAGACTTGGGAAACGTACATGTGGAGGAGCAACAATCCTAGGCCACAAAAAAATTGTATAACGAACGTATCAGCATTCAAGTAGTAGTTACTGCCATACATGGATCTTCCTCTGGAATTACTCAATATAGAAGGGCAACCCCTCCCCAATGCGATTAACGTGACATGTCCGGGTTTGGCGACATTTAGAAACTGCAACCTCAATGATGCACCTGCATACTACTTACTCAGTTGGTCTCACTACTAATGTCACCACTCTTCACAAGGGGCATGCTGACCATATCCTATACCGAGTATGACAGAGCACATCAAGCAGTCAGTGATGCAGAAGACAACGCGTGTCAGTATTTACGTACAGATGACATATAACAAGCCAATAACTATTGTTAGCCAACACCCTCTTGCAAGATGGAACCTGTCTCTAAAGAACAGGGTGTTTTTAGTGGTAGTGGCCTTTTTATAAAGGGTCATTCCGTGCTAATCAGCCAAAAAAATGGTAAATTTACACCTCACTTCAAATTGCTGAAATTTGGTTTATGGGGATAATCTCTAGGCTGAAAAAGCTGAAATTTCAAATTTCAGCTCCGGTCGACAAACGGTTTTCGCCGCTACGGCGCGCCCTTTTTGCGATTTTGCCAGAAATGGACGACCCGTCAATTTTCAAATGGTTCATATCTCGTAAGCTACTAGGCAAATTGCGTAGATATTGGTGTCTTTCGCGAAGCTAATTGCATAGGCAATCCAAATCTGTCATTATTGTTATATAGGGAGCAGTATAAAGCTTTGATGACCTTTTGACTTGACTTTGACCTTGAATTTGAACTGTGATCACATGTAACCTTGAGGATGAACTTCATGAAATATACCGTCACATGTTTTAAAAAATTGGAGATCTAATTTTTTTGTTTGCTTTCCAGCTCTCTCAAAGTTGGCATAGTAGTGCAATAACGCTCTATCCTATGCAATGCTTTACATGTAGCACTATGGGGAGGTGGGACGGCGGAGAGCCGAGGATGCTATGTTGGGGGTGGGTGCTGAGGGATAGTCAAGTTAAACCCAAACATGTGGACTTTGCTGTACATAACTGATGAGAATTGACGGTGCAATAACGATGATAAATGACTATTCAGTCTAATGAAAAATCATTAATATTACCATGTTTCAATTATCAATAATTCATTATCATCAATGATCAAAGTCGCATAGCACACTTGAGATCCCGCAGCATAGTTTTCTGAGTAAGTACTTTCTGAGAGGCCTGAGTGAAGGATGGGGTGTTTGATTATTTGCACACTGATATCACTTCTGTAACCCAGCATTGACTCTGGTTTCAATGGCATTGAATTGCCTGTAGTCCATGAGGGGGTGCATAAAAATTGATGGGGGTAGTCACCACTCTCCAAAATTTCTCCACCATGCCAATCAGAAAGCCGTCATAAAAGACAGCCAGACAAGTTTTGGTTTCTTTATTTCTGATTGCACAAATGGTTTGTTCTAAGTTCGCCATCATTACTGTCTAGAACTTCTTTGCCAACACAGCATGGCAAGAGTGCCTGTGACGGTTAGGAGGGACGTTCATTAAGCGCACTAGTCAGCCAAGGCCTAGCTGAGCGCCCATATAATGACAGATTCTGACAGCGACGGAATTATGGATTTCTGCGTGGAAGAATATCCCTGGTATCACGTCTTTCAACTGTGACACATGACCAGAGGATGTTAACTGAATCAGCTTCAGAGTAAAGGACAGGTTTGATATGGCTGAAAGACTATCAAAGAGACACTGCAAATACCACAGATCGTTTCAGTCTCAATCTACGTACATGTGTACAAGCTTGAGTAACCAGTCGGCCTGCGATTTAGTACATGTTGTTCAGACATTAATATGCAGAACTGAGACACCAGTAACCATCTGTGACAAATCAAAATAACAGGAACAAACTTGTAGGGGTCTGCCGTCTTTTATGATTTGGCTTTCCGCTGACATGTGGCCTGGTCGGCAGGAATTTCGGCAGGAGTTGGTGACTACACGATCAATTTTATGCAACCCTCAGGGAGCCTTACCAAGCAGTGATTCAAATGGCCATTGGAAACAGATCACATGCTGGGTTACAGGAAATGATGGATTCTGTGTACAATCAACACCCCATCTCTGTACATTATCCTCTTCCAGAAAGTACTTTATCTGCAGAAAGACGCATGCTGCGAAGGATTTCAAGGTGCATCCGAGTAGGCGGGGGTGATGCAGTGGGGGGATGATCAATGAGATTATGTTGATAATTGAAAACATGTAATGACTAATGATTTTTCATTAGACTGAATCGTCATTTAGAGATGTTATTGCCACCTGTATTCTCAAATCAGTTAGATGTACAGGCAAAGCCACATGTTTGGGATTAACTTGATAGTCCGAATAGATGGCAAATGGTATCATATGTGGCCTACATATAACAGATTGCATAGGAATGCGTTATTGCAACCTATTATGCCAACTTGAGAAGAGCTGAAAGCAAACAAATAAATATTTATCTCAATTTTGTGGGATATTGATGTAGCAAAACATGTGAGGTATCAATTTTTCAATGAACTTCATTGAAAATTATACCTCAACATGTTTTCAAATTCAAGGTCAAAGTAAAGGTGATGACCTTTTGTTATATAGGAGCAGTATAAAGTTTTAAATAATGACAGATTTGGATTGCCTATGCAATTAGCTTTCCAAAGACACCAATATTAACCAATTTGGCCTAGTAGTTACAGAGATACGACCATTTGAAAATTGACGGGTGCGTCCATTTTGGCCAAAATCGCCAAAAAATGGCGTGGCGTAGCGCGAAAACCGTTTGTCTGAGGGAGCTGAAATTTGAAATTTCAGCTTTTTCAGCCGAAATTACCCCATAAACCAAATTTCAGCCAATTTGGAAAGGGTAAGGTGTAACCCATTGGGTGATCTGACACGGAATCACCCAAAGGTGACTTGCCATTTCCCTTGAGAGGCAGCTATACAGTAAAACCACCTAAGCTGTATAGAATGAATACCTGTCTATAAAGGACATTTTGGGGTTTCTATAATGCGAGTCTCATGCAAGTTTGATTGCATACTGGCGTTATTAAAAGGTTGCTAGAAATATATCAAGCATAGGATGCTGATTGTAGTATATGGCTTTAAGATTTGTAGATAGGAGGGAAGTGCTCATCACGTTGCTGCGCTTGCATTATTCTGTGCAGAAGCTGCTAGTTGCAGAAGTGCAGTATACTGTGGTAGACCCTCCTTGTTTACCTCCAGGTCATCAATCTGAAACCAGTAAAATTAACCTGTAATTTCCTGCTGCATTTTGTTTCATTCTTCCAGTTATTAGATCTTTCTTTCTCCCTTTCACCTCCCACCTCTCTTATTCTCCCCCCTCCCCCCTCTCGCTCTCTCTCACCCAAAGCCTTGGGTGTTACTGTTAATAGTCTATCAGCTGGAGGAAGTCCTGTGTGCATTTATATGTCCCCGCAGTTTGACGCTTGATTCATGTAGGGGACACCCCTGGGAGTAAAAAAAACTTGGGTAGACATTCTGAATCATGGGAAGGATAAGTAAAATTCAAGATGGCGTTCAAGATGGCCGTCAATTCATGTAATTGACCATAACTCGCCACCTATTTATGATAGGAGGTTGATTTTGGTGTCTATCCCCATATTTTATGGGTCAGGCTATCCATTAAAACTGATACCCGTACCGAAAATGAATTGCATCATTGTTAAATCTAAGATGGCCACCGAAAGGGACACCGTATCATATAAACTGCTATAACTTCTTGCAGACTTATGATAGAAGTGTAATTTTCGTGTCTATCCCTATGTTTTAGGGGTCAGGTTATCCACTGAGACTAATAACCAGATTAAAAACGCACTGCATCACCATCAAAGCTAAGATGGCCACCAAATATGACCGTCATTTATTGACAAGTTTTCACAAATCGCTATAATACTAGCAGCATTTACAGTATACATGATATTATTGGTAAGGTAACTTTAATACTGATCACTGTGTCCTTAGGATACCAATTTGGGTTTCTGCAGTCATCGACTTGTTCGGTCTGGCCTTTGCAAAATTCGCAACACTTGGCACCATTTTGTTGACACACGCACCTTGCTGTAGAACACTTCACACAGGAACACACAACTGCAACATCGTCCGGCAAAGGTAGATGGAACCTACCTGGAACAAGCAAGCCATCTGATAATTCGAATCCAAAGTCTGTAGGTTCCAGAGTAAGGACACTCAAACAGTTCATCTGACTATAGGTGGAGTAAAAGCCTCTAAGAATATGTCCGAGTTCTTCCCGAATTCCTTGAGGTGTGCTATTGGGTTCGCTTTGGGAGCTGCCAATTTGGTGCCAAATTTGCTTGTGATGTCACATCCAGTCAACGCATGAACGGCCGGCAGTACATCACATAATTCACGCCCCTGCTTTTATGCCAATACATGTACTGGGGATGTACTTGATACTGTCCCCTACACCTGCTCTCCACAGTTTAACCATACCATGCGTTTTAAAGATCTGGCTGAAATGTAACAACAACACCAACACATCAGTGTCATTTGACAGCGTGACAATCCTCTTGACACCGATCCTGATGGCATGCAAAACATGGGGCATGATTCGAACATCCGCTTCTTCCAGAGTAGAATCGAGTTCATTGTATTCGTTTGTAATTCCCGAATAGACTGACCTTGTCTTCGTAGACACTGTGCTCCCTTCAATTTGGCTAACCACAATTTCCACACCAGGGACTCGTGTAGGACATTGGTCAATCAGAAACCTAGTCAGCAGTTCCTCTAGTTTGCCCAGAAGCTGTCCATTTCCTTTGGCAGTTTAGTCTCAGGATTGACTGGACTCGATCGGTGGTCTCATTGTCCTCCGTTGTCGTTCACTGTCCACAGATCCTTCGATGTAGGAATCGAAAACAAAGTCGATACGGCTGGCATTGACACTCAAGCCAATGACGGTTTTCAAGAATACCTCACAGAAATCTCCAAATGTTCTCAATGACGACGTTCTAATCTTTCTCACATATGCCATTACATCTACAAAGTATGCAGTTGGCATTGCCGTCCACTGAGACGGAGCTTGGTAATCAGCACTGGTCAGTGCTTTTTCGAGTTCGTTTGTCAGTTCACTTTGCAGGTTTCTTCATAAACCCATCGTCATCGAATAGGTAACTGGGAGACACCACGAGGTCGTGTTGGAACACATATCAGGCATCACAACCGCGTACTCGAGCAATATCTAACTTCTTCTGTGCTGACCCAAAATCCTTCCTTTCTTGTTTGTGTTTGATATTTGCTGGTTTCTTCTTTCGACCGATGGCGCTTGCAAACGTCTTCAAGTTCCGTTTATGAATAACATCACTCAGGCGCTTCGTTTTGTCTATTAGTCTATCCTTTCAAAATTTATTGTACCTCTCAACACCAGATTCCTTGATTGTCACCAGATCCTTTCGAACAGCATCAGGCATAATGGCAGACGACAGGATGTTGTGCAGCCGTTGTTCTGTATCTTCGACAACTTTGAACGGATTCTCATGGGTAACCACATATGCCATCATGTCATCAACCTTTTGCTCCCCGCCTTCAGTACGTCCAGTGGTGAATTCATGGTTGACAACTAACTCAGAATCGTCCATTCTGACTGCGCTTATCTTCCTAAACAGGTGGTTAACAGACATCATTTCATGGTGAATAATGTTCCATTTCGTAACGTATTGCTTCTTCCTGGTGCTACCAATGATACCGGCACTGCTTATCGAGGAACGGTTTATTGTTTGCTCTAAGCACATGTCCATTGCAACGGCTGTGAATGGAGCTGACGAATCCTTGATCACAAAGCCCCATTCAGAAAGTTTCCATGAATAGCTGGTGCGTGAATTATGTGATGTACTGCCGGGCGTTCATGCGTTGACTGGATGTGACATCACAAGCAAATTTGGCACCAAATTGGCAGCGCTCAAAGCGAACCTAATAGCACACATCAAGGACTTCGGGAAGAACTCGGACAATTTGTGTCTAGCTGAATCGGAACTATATCTGGTACAGGTCGTGAAACATGGTAACCATACTATACAAAATATGGATGAATTACGACATAGTCTATACTACCACAGCAAGTCTGTGACCGTTCTGGACTTACCACCGACTAGCCACGCAGCTACAGGACATATTCTCAGAGCCTTTTACTCCACCTATAGTCAGATGAACTGTTTGAGTGCCCTTACTCTGGAACCTACAAACTTTGGATTCGAATTATCAGATGGCTTGCTTGTTCCATCTACCTTTGCCGGACGATGTTGCAGTTGTGTGTTCCTGTGCGAAGTGTACTACAGCAAGGTGCGTGTGTCAACAAAATGGTGCCAAGTGTTGCGAATTTTGCAAATGCCAGACCGAACAAGTCGATGACTGCAGAAACCCAATTGGTATCCTAAGGACACAGTGATCAGTATTAAAGTTACCTTACCAATAATATTATGTATACTGTAAATGCTGCAAGTATTATAGCGATATGTGAAAAGTGGTCAATAAATGACGGTCATATTTGGTGGCCATCTTAGCTTTGATGGTGATGCAGTGCGTTTTTAATCTGGTTATTAGTCTCAGTGAATAACCTGACCCCTAAAACATAGGGATAGACACGAAAATTACCCTACTTTCATAAGTCTGCGAGAAGTCAGTGGCATAGCCAGTATGTAGCACTGTAGGCCCGGGCCTACACTTTTTTTGGCCAAGTTATCTTTTTTTTTAAACACCCATAATTCAAATCCATAAGCTTGCTGCATGGACGAGTTTAAGAGTCTAGACAGGAAAAACTATTGAAATGAACGTAGCAAGAATATGGCTAAATTAGGTGACCTATTCTTCTGTCATCTAGGCTGTCATTTCCTCCCTATACCTTAAGTTAAGGAGGGAATGTTCCCCCTTCTTTTACACCTCTTGACCTTTGACCCCCAGCTTTGACATCCCAACTCGTTTTGACGATCCCCCCCCGACGTCCCGAATATCGTGAACGTACGTCAAGCGGTTAAGATTTGTGCCCAACTGTTGACGGACGGACGGAGGGCCGGACGCACGCACGGACGGACACACGGACAGACGGACAATCGTGCGATTCTACAAGCTGCATCGACTTCGTCAGATGAGCTAAAAAACGGCGTCAGGTATTGTTATTAAGTGCCGTATTTTGTTATTTTGTTGTATTTTGTTGTATTTAGTTATGTCTGTTTATTTGCTAAAATTTTAAATTGTGTCGCGTTGCGTGTTATTAAACGTCAGGGATCCAAAGAAAAAGATAACCCTAGAATTCACAAATATTGCACTTACAATTTCAATTTTGGTTCAATTCCCTCAAAAACGGCCATTTTGAAGGTTCTAAATTGCAAAAATCCAAGAGCTTCCAGGGGCTCCGCCCCCTACACCCCGGGCAAGGACTCTCCCCCTGCACCTCGCCAGGGGCCCTAGGGTGGGCCCCTGGACCCCACCCGTTAAGGGCTTCGCGCAAAGGCGCTCGCGGTGGCCGCTACGCACACACACTCTTCGTATATTTTGCGAAGTACTTTGGAAGTAACACCGAAATCATTCCCCCCACAACTGAGGACCTGTCTACGCCACTGTATACGTTTAATACTGGTTTAATAACTCAAACAATAGTTTACAACTTGAACACGGCATCACAGCCAGCGAGGGTGGAGCTAGCAAGTGCCAGCATACAGAAAGTGTTACATACCTGCTGCGTTGTCGAATGACCTACAGACTCGTAGCCATTTTTGCAGACAGCTTGTGCCATGAAAACAACTTAATAAAATAGCATGATTTGTATCACAATACTTTGTAGAAAAACCACGTAACAGACTATACAAAGTACAAACTATAGTCCCCTAGAAATCATATGAATGCTTACAAATCAGCATGGCGGAGCACTTAATAAATGACTGCTATTGAACTTACTGCGAATTGTGTCATACTTGTTCTATTTGCTGATGAACTATGCTACTAAATGATACGGATTTTATTCAGCAGAGTATCAATACGTGTATCATGAACAGTCAAACGTATCGTTAAATGCATATCGCCTAGGTTTGTTTTCGAATACATGGATATATCGATGAATCGTCCAACCCCTATTAGTGGTGATAACAATGGTTGTATTAGCATTGCAAAAACGGAGGCTTGCTATGCTGCAGCATCAATTCGAAAAAAGATATGACATTTATATTTATATTATTATTATGTTTTTTTAATGACATTTTTTTGTTTGCAGTTATGTTTAGACACTACGACCAGGGGGCACCACCAAACCACAGCGAACAACATGAGCGGGTGGAAGGCTAAAAAGCTGATCGCTGACCTTGATGAACTCTTTCGCAACGTCGAGGCCGCATTTGCAAGTGGCATCCACATCCAGCAGGTTGCACTGATATTCGGCGCAACCGTCGTAGCCCCGAAGGAGCTCTATGTTGTCGACTTTCCGCGGCAGGCGGGCGTCTGTGGCCTAGAACTTTCCCGGGCGTACTGCATCCGTAAGGTCTTTCAGCGACTCGTTGAGGAGCCAAGGTTGTACGACGTGAAGCGCCTAGCGCTGACAAACATTGCGCTACTCATACGCACGACGCGCAACTGCGGCCTGCAGTGGTTTCACCCACACCACGGTTACAGCATGCCCGCGCGCGCATTTAAAGTCACCTTAGAGCTCCTCAACAAGGAGCTTCTGGGGAATGGTTCTGACGATGAGGGTTTGTCTGTCGATGATACTAAAAGAGAGTTTTCATCGTCATTCGATCGTGCTACTCGCTATAGGGAATCTCCGCCAATGACAGGTGGTAATGGGCCGGAGGAATTTTTTCCATTAGATGTTTTCGGATTGGAAAATGGGTCGCTCGGTGATAAGCAAAACAAGGAGAATGTTTGTGGTAGCCTTCATCGTTCAGGACAAGCTGATAGTACTTGTGATCTTGTTTGGTTTCAAGCACCTCTTAGCATTAAAGGATTTAAGTACAAGACGTGCAGAGAGTCAAAGCCAGAAGATATATGGGTTTAAAATTAAATAAAACTGCTGTCTTAAGTGCGTGCATTTTTTTACCTTGGTCTCATTATTTGGGACGTGTACTATACACAGAATAACGTTTGGGTGCAGCTTTATATAGTGTTATCAAATATTGATGAGGCAAAGTGGTGCCAACTTGATATTTAATGTACTTTTCCATTCTAATAATTACAAAAATCTGTGTATCGTAATCAATTTAAACAGGAATAATAGATAGATATAATAGGCAAGCTAATAGTTCTAAAATAACTGATAATGTGCAGTTATGTTTTCAAATGCATGCATACCAACTTGCCTATAAAAATGTAGGCTAATATTATGCTATGGTTAAGAAGATGTTTTAATAGTGTGAATTTGATTTTATACATTTCCATTATTGATTTATATAAAATTCAGTCAAAACTGCTTATGTGCATATTTTTTACTAATCCATTAAAACTAAAGTAACAAATTCACTAGTTTCCAGTTTTAAATAGAACTGTCATTGTTTAACATATTTAGACAGCTATCTGAATATATTCTGTGTACAAAACCGCTAACATAATTTTCAATTTATAAACCAAGTTTATTGAAATATCTTTAAATATAATTCTTCCAAGTAGTAATCATCTGTAATCATAAACCAAAACATTCTACGTAAAATGTCAAGAGTACTATATTAATAATAATTCATTCGACTGCTTAAAGCATTTGCAAATCACAGAATTCCATGCATGTTATGACCGTTATGTATAATTTACCCACGTATATGATAACATCAGGAGTCTATCAATAGGGTATATATAGGGTCCCTGTATACAGAGAGTTGCGCCAACTCGGGATTTGATGCCATTTTGTTTCCAAATGGATCCTCACCGCTGCCGCTTAAGTACAGCTCTGTATGGATACGCTGTACAATGGTCCGTAGTAATTAATTAGACTAATCGTGCTTCAATAAACTCAAAATTTACAGAGATTATAGCTAAGACATGTGTCTACGTGTATCTAGATTTCTAGAAATGTAACTCAAATCGTTCGCGCCATATGATAATTTAATTGTACACTTTCTTACGGCCATAGCCGTGCGTATCCATTTGGAAACAACCTGTCGTCCAGCGACCACGTGACCGATTTTTCCCGACTCGTCATGGCGCAACTCTCTGTATATATGGACCCTAGGTATATACCCAATAGGGTATAGGGTATATTGATAGACTCCTGATCACATGATCACCATTTCAGCTTCATACTTTGTTTGTCACTGTTCCTCCGTGAATAAAGCAAATTGTGTTTGATAACAGCTCAATAATCGTGAAACAAGAAGGAACTGATTTGGAGTAATAAATGGGGAGAAAACTTTTATCGCATAACATTGAAAGACCAGTAGAAAATATTTCAAGCAAGTAAGCTTGCTGGTTTCACTCCATGTTTTGCTGGAATTAGTATTACGTTTAGTATATGAGTAAGTACTGTGCTCCAATGAGTTTAAAATAGGTTTCTAGATGCTTCTAGTAGCATAGCTTCGTTTAGCTAGGTGTGTAATGATAAAAATGTGTGTATTTCCTTAATATGTGGTGGGTCCGACAATGCACAAAAATCCACGAAACGGTACATAGAAGGTCTTTCAAGAACGAACATTTCAAACTTGCACTGTCTTGCTAACGATTATAAGCGTGCCTCTGAAACCCATAGACTTGGAACCTACATGTGAGAGGAACAACAATCTAGGCACAACAAAATCTTATAACGAACGTTATCAGCATTCAAGTGAGTAACGCCATACATGGATTCCTCTGGAAATACTCAATATAGAAGGGCAACCCCTCCCCAATGCGATTAACGTGACATCCGTGTTGGGCGCACATAAACGTGCAATCTCAATGATGCACCTGCATCTACTTACTCATTGGTCTCACTCTAAAATGTCACCACTCTCACAAGGTGCATTGCTGACCATATCCTATACCAGTATGAAGAGCACATCAGCCATCATGATCAGAAGACAAACGTGTCATATTACGTACAGATGACATATACAGCCAATACTATGTTAGCCAACACCTCTGCAGATGGACACCTGTCTCTAAAGAACAGGGTGTTTTTAGTGGTAGTGGCCTTTTTATAAAGGGGTCATTCCGTGTCAAATCACCCAAAAAAAATGGAAATTTACACCTCACCTTCAAATTGGCTGAAATTTGGTTTATGGGGTAATTTAGGCTGAAAAAGCTGAAATTTCAAATTTCAGCTCCGTCGGACAAACGGTTTTCGCGCTACGGCGCGCCCTTTTTTGCCGATTTTGGCCAAAATGGACGCACCCGTCAATTTTCAAATGGTCATATCTCTGTAACTACTAGGCCAAATTGGTTGATATTGGTGTCTTTGGAAAGCTAATTGCATAGGCAATCCAAATCTGTCATTATTTGTTATATAGGAGCAGTATAAAGTTTGATGACCTTTTGACCTTTACTTTGAATTTGACCCTGTGGATCACGTAACCTTGAGATGAACTTCATTGAAAATTATACCTCAACATGTTTTTAAAAATTGGAGATATAATATTTTTTGTTTGCTTTCCAGCTCTTCTCAAAGTTGGCATAGTAGGTGCAATAACGCCTATATTCCTATGCAATGCTGTACATGTAGGCACATATGTATACCATACCAATCTATTTAAGATATCAAGTTAAACCCAAACATTGGCTTTGCTGTACATAACCTGATTGAGAATGACAGGTGGCAATAACATTATAAATGACTATTCAGTCTAATGAAAAATCATTATATTACCATGTTTTCAATTATCAATAATTCATTGATCATCAATGATCAAGTCCGGATGCACACTTGAAATCCTCGCAGCATCGTTTTCTGAGATAAAGTACTTTCTGGAAGAGGCTGATGTAAGAGATGGGGTGTTGATTAATTGTACACAGAATATCATCTTCTGTAACCCAGCATTGATCTGTTTCCAATGGCCATTTGAATTGCTTGGTAGGTCCATGAGGGTGCATAAAATTGATGTGGTAGTCACCAAACTCCTCCGAAATTTCCTCCACCATGCCAATCCACGGAAAGCCGTCATAAAGACAGCAGACCAAGTTTTGTTTCTTTATTTCTGATTGCACAGATGGTTCTAGTTCTGCATCATTACTGTCTCAGAACTTCTTTGCAACATCACATGGCAAGAGTGCCTGTGACGGTATAGGAGGGACTGTCATTAAGCGATACTAGTCACCAAGGCTAGCCTGCAGCGCCCATATAATGACCAGATTCTGACAGCGGACGGAATTATGGATTTCTGCGTGGAGAATATCCCTGGTATCACGTTTTTCAATGTGACACCTGACCAGAGGATGTAACTCAATCAGCTTCAGAGTTAAAGGACAGGTTTGATATTGGTGAAAACTATCAAAGAGACACTGCACATACCACAGATTCGTTCCAGTCTCCAACTCTACGCTACATGTGTACAAGTTGAGTAACCAAGTGGCCTGCGGATTTAGTACATGTTTCAGACAATAATGATGCAGAACTAGAACCAGAACCATCTGTGCAATCAGAAATAAAGGAACAAACTTTGATCTGCTGTCTTTATGATGGCTTTCGCTGGATTGGCATGGTGGAGAAATTTCGGAGGAGTTTGGTGACTACACGCATCAATTTATGCACCTCATGGGACCTACCAAGCAATTCAAATAGCCATTGGAAACAGATCAATGCTGGGTTACAGAAGATGATATTCTGTGTACAATCAAACCCCATCTCTTACATTATCCTCTTCCAGAAAGTACTTTATCTCAGAAAACGATGCTGCGAGGATTTCAAGGGTGCATCCGGCGACTTGATCGATGATGATCAATGAATTATTTGATAATTGAAAACATGGTAAAAATGATTTTTCATTAGACTGAATCGTCATTTAGAATGTTATTGCCACCTGTCATTCTCAATCAGGTTATGTACAGCAAAGCCAATGTTTGGGATTAACTTGATATCCGAATAGATTGAAATGGTATACATATGGTGCCTACATATACAGCATGCATATGGAATAGGCGTTATATGCACACTATTATGCCAACTTTGAGAAGAGCTGGAAGCAAACAAAAAATATTATATCTCCAATTTTTGTATATTATGTAGAAAACATGTTGAGGTATAATTTTCAATGAAGTTCATCTCAAGGTTACGTGATCCACAGGTCAAATTCAAGGTCAAGTAAAGGTCAAAAGGTCATCAACTTTATACTGCTCCTATATAATAAATAATGACAGATTTGGATTGCCTATGCAATTAGCTTTCCAAAGACACCAATATTAACAATTTGGCCTAGTAGTTACAGAGATCGACCATTTGAAAATTGACGGGTGCGTCCATATTGGGCAAAATCGCCAAAAAATGGCGTGGCGTTGCGCGAAAACGCGTTTGTCTGAGGGAGCTGAAATTTGAAATTTCAGCTTTTTCAGCCGAAATTACCCCATAAACAAATTTCAGCCAATTTGGAAAGGGTAAGTGTAACCCATTGGGTGATCTGACACGGAATCACCAAAGGTGACTTGCCATTTCCTTGAGAGGCAGCTATACAGTAAAACCACCTAAGCTGTATAGAATGAATACCTGTCTATAAAGGACATTTTGGGGGTTTCTATAATGCGAGTCTCATGCAGTTTGATTGCATATGGCGTTATTAAAAGGTTGCTAGAAATATATCAAGCATAGGATGCTGATTGTAGTATATGGCTTTAAGATTTGTAGATAGGAGGGAAGTGCTCATTCACGTTGCTGCGCTTGCATTATTCTGTGCAGAAGCTGCTAGTTGCAGAAGTGCAGTATACTGTGGTAGACCCTCCTTGTTTACCTCCAGGTCATCAATCTGAAACCGTAAAATTAACTGTAATTTCCTGCTGCATTTTGTTTCATTCTTCCAGTTTATTAGATTTTCTTTCTCCCTTTCACCCCCACCTCTCTTATTTCTCCCCTCCCCCTCTCGCTCTCTCTCACCCCAAAGCCTTGGGTGTTTACTGTTAATAGTCTATCAGCTGGAGGAAGTCCTGTGTGCATTTATATGTCCCCGCAGTTTGACGCTTGATTCATGTAGGGACACCCCTGGGAGTAAAAAAACTTGGGTAGACATTCTGAATCATGGGAAGGATAAGTAAATTCAAGATGGCGTTCAAGATGGCCGTCAATTCATGTAATTGACCATAACTCGCCACCTATTTATGATAGGAGGTTGATTTTGGTGTCTATCCCTATTTTATGGGTCAGGCTATCCATTAAAACTGATACCCGTACGAAAATGAATTGCATCATTGGTTAAATCTAAGATGCCACGAAAGGGACACCGTATCATATAACATGCTATAACTTCTTGCAGACTTATGATAGAGTGTAATTTTCGTGTCTATCCCTATGTTTTAGGGTCAGGTTATCCACTGAGACTAATAACCAGATTAAAAACGCACTGCATCACCATTCAAAGCTAAGATGGCCACAAATATGACCGTCATTTATTGAACAAGTTTTCACAAATCGCTATTAATACCAGAGACATTTACAGTATCATGATATTATTGGTAGGTAACTTTAATACTGATCACTGTGTCCTTAGGATACCAATTTGGGTTTCTGCAGTCATCGACTTGTTCGGTCTGGCCTTTGCAAAATTCGCAACACTTGGCACCATTTTGTTGACACACGCACCTTGCTGTAGAACACTTCACACAGGAACACACAACTGCAACATCGTCGCGCAAGGTAGATGGAAACTACGCGCAACAAGCAAGCACCATCTGATAATTCGAATCCAAAGTCTGTAGGTTCCAGAGTAAGGACACTCAAACAGTTCATCTGACTATAGGTGGAGTAAAAGCCTCTAAAATATGTCCGAGTTCTTTCCCGATTCCTTGAGGTGTGCTATTGGGTTCGCTTTGGGAGCTGCCAATTTGGTGCCAAATTTGCTTGTGATGTCACATCCAGTCAACGCATGAACGCGCCGGCAGTACATCACATAATTCACGCCCCTGCTTTATGCCAATACATGTACTGGGGATGTACTTGATACTGTCCCCTACACCTGCTCTCCACGTTTAACCATACATGCGTTTTAAAGATCTGGCTGAAATGTAACAACAACACCAACACATCAGTGTCATTGACAGCGTGACAATCCTTTGACACCGATCCTGATATGGCATGCAAAAACATGGGGCATGATTCGAAACTCCGCTTCTTCAGAGTAGAATCGAGTTCATTGTATTCGTTTGTAATTCCCGAATAGACTGACCTCTGTCTTCGTAGACACTGTGCTCCCTTCAATTTGGCTAACCACAATTTCACACCAGGGACTCGTGTAGGACATTGGTCAATCAGAACCTAGTCAGCAGTTCCTTCTAATTTTCCCAGAAGCTGTTCCATTTCCTTTGGCAGTTTAGTCTCAGGATTGACTGACTCGACGGTGGTCCATTGTCCTCCGTTGTCGTTCACTGTCCACAGATCCTTCGATTAGGAATCAAAAACAAAGTCGATAACGGCTGGCATTGACACTCAAGGCCATGACGG
Source organism: Priapulus caudatus (assembly GCF_000485595.1). Lineage (NCBI taxonomy): Eukaryota > Metazoa > Priapulida > Priapulimorpha > Priapulimorphida > Priapulidae > Priapulus > Priapulus caudatus. The sequence goes on along the minus strand of NW_014577561.1, from coordinate 136,153 downwards.
GTTTTCAAGATACCTCACAGAAATCTCCAAATGTTCTCAATGACGACGTTCTAATTTTCTCACATATGCTATTACATCTACAAAGTATGCAGTTGGCATTGCCGTCCACTGAGACGGACCTGTGTAATCAGCACTGGTCAGTGCTTTTCGAGTTCGTTTGTTCAGTTCACTTTGCAGGTTTCTTCATAAACCATCGTCATCGAAGAGGTAACTGGGAGACACGAAGGTCGTGTTGGACACATATCGCGGGCATCACAACGCGTACTCGAGCAATATCTAACTTCTTCTGTGCTGACCCAAATCCTTCTTTCTTGTTTGTGTTTGATATTTTGCTGGTTTCTTCTTTCGACCGATGGCGCTGTGCAAACGTCTTCAGTTCACCGTTTATGAATAACATCACTCAGGCGCTTCGTTTTGTCTATTAGTCTATCCTTCAAAATTTATTGTACTCTCAACACCAGATTCCGTTGATTGTCACAGATCCTTCGAACAGCATCAGGCATAATGGCAGACGACAGGATGTTGTGCAGCCGTGTTTCTGTATCTTCGACATACTTGAACGGATTCTCATGGGTAACCACATTGCCTCATGTCATCAACCTTTTGCTCCCGCCTTCAGTACGTCCAGTGGTGAATTCATGGTTGACAACTAACTCAGAATCGTCCATTCTGACTGCGCTATCTTCCTAAAACAGGTGGTTAACAGACATCATTTCATGTGAATAATGTTCCATTTCGTAACGTATTGCTTCTTCCTGGTGTCTCACATGATACCGGCACTGGCTTATCGAGAACGGTTTATTGTTTGCTCTAAGCACATTGTCCATTGCAACGGCGCTGTGAATGGAGCTGACGAATCCTTGATCACAAAGCCCCATTCAGAAGTTCCATGAATAGCTGGTGCGTGATTCAATGTGATGTACTGCCGGCGTTCATGCGTTGACTATATTGTGACATCACAAAGCAAAATTTGGCACCAATGGCAGCGTCAAGCGAACCTAATAGCAGCACATCAACGGACTTCGGGAAGAACTCCGGACAATTGTGTCTAGCTGAATCGAACTATATCTGGTAGCACGGTCGTGAAACATGGTAACCATACTATACAAAATATGTATGAATTACGACATAAGTCTATACTAACACAGCAAGTCTGTGACCGTTCTGGAACTTACCACCGACTAGCCACGCAGCTACAGGAACATATTTCAGAGCCTTTTACTCCACCTATAGTCAGATGAACTGTTTGAGTGCCCTTACTCTGGAAACCTACAAACTTTGGATCGAATTATCAGATGGCTTGCTGTTCCATCTACCTTTGCCGACGATGTTGCAGTTGTGTGTTCCTGTGCGAAGTGTACTACAGACAAGGTGCGTGTGTCAACAAAATGGTGCAAGTGTTGCGAATTTTGCAAATGCCAGACCGAACAAGTCGATGACTGCAGAAACCCAATTGGTATCCTAAGGACACAGGCGTGCATCGTATTAAGTTACCTACCAATATATTATGTATACTGTAAAATGCTGCAAGTATTATATTAGCGTATATGATGCAAAGTGTCATAAATGACGGTCATATTTGGTGGCCATCTTAGCTTAGATGGTGATGCAGTGCGTTTTTAATCTGGTTATTAGTCTCAGTGAATAACCTGACCCCTAAAATAGGCGATAGACACGAAATTACCCTACTTTCATAAGTCTGCGAGAATAGCAGTGCATAGCCAGTATGTAGCACTGTAGGCCCGTGCCTACCACTTTTTTGGCCAAGTTATCTTTTTTTTAAACACCCATAATTCAAATCCATAGCTTGCCTGGACAGAGTTTTAAGGTCTAGACAGAGAAAAACTATTGAAATGACACGTAGCAAGAATATGGCTAATTAGGTGACCTATTTTCTGTCATCTAAGGCTGTCATTTCTATCGCGTGCCATTTCATTCACGACTCTACCCGCCGAAAAGACTAGGATCCGATCTTGTCAGTTTTTTAACATTTTAACTCTTCGTAACACTATTTGAACTCGTTTGTTTTTTGGGTTAAAAGTGATATGAATGAGTGTCTCAAGTTAGCAAGAGGCCAGGGAACCAGAATGAACACTCGGAAGGGCCGTTTCCGGCCATCTGGGGGTTTGTAAAACCAAAAATTTTCTGGTACGCTCCGCGCCAACGATGGTGGCGCTTCCGCTCAGATAGTCGTGCCTACAACTTTGAAAATCCTGGCTACGCCCCTGGAAGTTATAGCAGTTTATATGATACGGTGTCCCTTTCGGCGGCCATCTTAGATTTAACAATGATGCAATGCATTTTTGGTACGGGTATCAGTTTTAATGGATACCCTGACCCATAAAGTATAGGGATAGACACCAAAATCAACCTCCTATCATAAATAGGTGAGCGAGTTATTTGAATACATGAATTGACGGCCATCTTGAACGCCATCTTGAATTTCACCTATCCTTCCCATGATTCAGAATTTCTACCCAAGTTTTTTTTACTCCCAGGGGTGTCCCCTACATGAATCAAGCGTCAAACTGCGGGGACATATAAATGCACACAGGACTTCCCCCAGCTGATAGACTATAACTGTCCGTCTACACACAGAATTTCACATTTACAAACAATCTATAAAAAACAACCCAAATTGAAAAGACCAACAGAAAGAAGACCCTGTTGCCACTTCACATCTTTTGCGCTTGTATCATGTTTCTCATGTCCAGTAAGTCACTCAGCAGCATTGATTTTGGAACCGTCGGCTTTCAGGCTAACTTCTATTTAAAGACGCCTTCCCACGAAATTTCAAGCGGCAAACATAAAATCAGACAAAAATGAATTATTTTAACATTGCACGTTTGTACGTGCCTATAATTTTATATGTGTGATAGGTAAAAAAATGCTTGGGAATACATTCATTCTAAGCTTTTAGACTACAAAGTGAAAGTGTCAGGTCGAATGTTTCAAACAGCGTTTACTTTTGCCGCTCTGTGGCGATGTTGTGACGTATAGAGTACCGAAGTGTGACGTCACGGTGGCATGACAACGAACCCACTGGTTCTAAACAACCCACTGGCTCCATAACATTAACTGCGTGAAAATGTTGTGCGTACATAAAACACGAGTGTGTGCGCTGCAGACAGCGGTAAAGCATCGGTAGCAAGTCGATCTTACAATATTTAATTAATTAATTATTTAATTTAAATTTTTTTAAATTATTATTTAATTTTTTTTTCGTTGCTTTTCACTTCCATCCTTTGGAAATCGATAAAAACTGCAAATAACAATAATGCAACATTAAACAATAATGCAATAATAAACAATAATGACTCTCAGAATGATGGTTACAATCGGGTCCAAAACACGACACAATTTTCACGCAGTTAATGTTACCAGAGCACATGATTGTTTATAACCAGTGGGTTCGTTGTCATGCCACTGTGACGTCATCACTTCTGAGCTCTATTACATCGTCATTTTAAATCAATGAGCCGTAAACACAGAACCACCATTATACAGAACCGCGGCGAAAAACGCGTTTCGAGTTATGTTTTCGTTGAGCAAATATAGGCTTGATACATATTTTTACATTTTTATTTTCAAAGCTAACGTTCAGTTAAAGTGTAGTGAGTTATTTACTTGTCTTTACAGTCAGGTAGTTTTTTACAGTGTTTGTTACAAAAATTTGAGTGGGTAGGCATCTTTAATTAGGGGTGCGACGATACAAGTAGCTCACGATGTGAACAATATCATGATACTGCCTTCACAATATAATATCTATCGTGATACTTCCATTACAAACTAGTACTACCTAGCAAACCATACTCTCAACCAGGACCCAATCACGTACATGCTTACAAATCAGTGTCGCGGAGTAAACAACTAACTTTTGTTGAAAACCAACTAACTAACCTTGAACTAACTAATTAACTAACGAAAATAACTAAACTTGAACTAACTAATCAGGTGAAACAGAGCTAGGAGGCCAAACCAGCTTCCTTCTGGACAGAGGAAATTAGACACTACTGTTGGGTGGGGGTGGAACTGCTAGGGTTTTCTCAAGTTTCTGCCTGCCCTTTTCTCTGACAAAAAAAGTTAATTTCTAACCCTGCCATACGTCCACGCCTGGACTCCCATAAGTGCATAGACAAACTTGTGTTAGCAGCAACCTGTATAAAACACGTCTATAAAGGACACTCGTGACGTACACAATGAATAGCATGCAATAAAACCAAACCATCTATACATTGGAGAGTTGATTGAGCGACCCTTATATACAGGTATGACTTCATCAGGATTTGTTAATCTGTTAATACCCATGCACACTTCATTGACTGCCCTATTTGTAATTGCTGATGCGTAGAATGAGTCTCGACTCACCTCACGTCCGAGCTGCTCCACATCTAGTGATATCTGCAGACGTATCTTGTCATCGTCGCTCATGCCCTGTGTGAACGTGCTCATCTTTCTGCCCTTTTTCAGCCGCTTCAGACTGTCCTCCATCTTCCTCACCGAGGTTACAACGTCCGACGTCACAGTGTAATATCTATGACATGAGAAAACGTCACGTCACTACAGCATGCCATGTATCGCATATATGACACAAGAAACCACTTCACATTGTAGTGTTCATCACATGAGAAAGCATGCCAAGTCATCGTGTAGTATCTGTGACAGTATATATGATTTCACACAACTGTATGGTATCTGTGGGAGGAAACATGTCATTTCACTATGTAGGGGAGACCAGGGAGACTTCACAAAATGTGTTTGTGTGGAAACCTCTCAAGCACTAAGAAAAACTGTAACAATAAAGCCCCGGCCCCCCCCCACTCAGTGTTATTTAGGGTACGCATATGCTCGTTCCCTCCCTTTGAAAGCACCCCTATCTCAGGACTGCCTAAAATTTCTGAACCCACCTTTCGCGGGCTTTTTGCTGGTTTTTCCTGCCTTGGAGACCCCCTAAATCCGAACACTGCTCAATGCACCCCCTACCTCAGGTTAGCTCTCATACCAACCATAGTGACGTTAGTGTAGCGTGTGGAACTAGTCGAACCAGTCTACACTACGTAGTGTTAGAGTTCAGTGATCGAGGGGAACTAGGGGGCAATATTTTTACCATTTCAAAAATTAAATAATTCCTGAATGAGCTTTCAAAACTAGCAGGAATTTCAGGAATTTGATTCCGGGATTTGATAAAGTTTTCTATGATATTCAAGATGAAAGAGAGAGAGGAAAAACACCCCCTTTTTAAAGAAATCTCCGGGTGAAAAGTCAAATACACCCCCTTTTTTACAATTGTTGGGCCGGATTTTGTCGCGCGAAAAATACCCCTTTACCGGAGATTTTGGGAACGCGCATGCGGTCCCTCCGACCTCGGAGTGGGGGGCTGGGAATAAAGCACAATGGCCACTGCCATATTTGATCCAGCTTACACATGCACCGACACTGCACCATCTTCTTGCTGCACCACACACCACTGAAGCCCTAGTTATGATAGGCAGTGGCAGAAATTTTAGGGTATTTCCAGTTACTATCAGTTGGAGACGCATGAAGGCCCAGTTGTCTCTGTGTGAATAGAGTACTTGCCGCATGGTAGAAATCCTTCCCGGCATGCCAGGGCTAATTGATTTATTAGATCTTGTTGTACACTCACACGGCGCTTCTGATAATTTAATATTCATCAATTTCTTTTCTAATCAACTTTTATTATAGGATGAACTCACTGTTCACTCAGTCTCTGTATGATCGCAGTTGCCCACACTCGCCGCCAGGTGCCACTAATGTGCTTCTCGTGCTGCTCCAGGAATGACTTTAGTGGTCTAACGGACATAGCAACATACAGCGACGCTCTGTTTGGTACCTCTCTGTTTGTGCGTCGGTACAGTCGAGGAATATCATTCACTTGTTTCAAGTTTGCAACGCACTGGTTGACTATTTCATCAGTGATGTACATGGAGAAAGGCTGCAGCGTACTGGCAATGTCTGATATAGCATCAGCCAAACACTCTGCAAACAGAATGGATGTGCAGCAAAATGCATTTTCTTGCCTGAACTTTCACGAAATTCAAAAAATTATATATTATATATTATATTATATGTTGATGATATTAGCATAAACATAATTATGTCCTTGTGATATATTTTTAAAATTATTACAGGTGGCTACCGACATTTTATATTTGATTTAGTCCACACTGAATTACGTTAAATTCATCCAAATGGAACCATACGAACAATCCCATCGTCATTACGTATATATATATATATTTAACCTTGCCTTTACACTCTCACCCTTATCAGGGACGTAGGCTGAACAAATTTCAAGGGTGGGGGGGGGGCTCTTGATCGACGTCCAGTGTGGTAGGGGTGGGTCTAAGACAAGGCTTTCACAGATAAGTGACCAAAAAAAATAACGTTAGGGTTATTTACGATTATTAGCTAGGCTTATTTTTTTAATTTTGCTCCAAGATCTAGCCCCCTCCCCAGAGGCTACGGCCCTGCTTATAACATTTTAACTTGCCCTTACACATCCACCCTTACATTTACCTTGCAACAGATCGAAATCTTGGAAGTTGAGAAGAAGAAGACGTGGCTTCACTTTGTCATTGAAAAATTGTGGCATCTGAAAGATACATCACTCATTGACTTCTTTGGCTTCCATAATAACAGGTTACAAAAATGGTTGACAGTGCAATCCAGAGAGACATATGATACAAGATTGCGTGGCACAGCTTTGCTGTTGATCCTTAGCGCTGAGTGCGGATGAGACGCGAAGTTCCGCGGGATATGCGCACGCGACCGTGGGGACGTTCAAGTATGAAGCGCTGTCCGCAGTGGAGACGTGCGCCAAATTCGAGGCCTGGCGCACGTCTCCACAGCGGTCAGCGGATGGTCTGTAGTTTTAGAAGATGACAATGATTATATATGGACGATATTCTAGGAATTGGAGATTATAAAACAGTAACAAAAATCGCTCAGTCATACTCCAGATTAGCTGAATAAAAAAAAAAATGTTGGAGGATTTCCAAAATGAGTGCCTGCGCAGAATAATAACCACGCAGAAAACACAGAAAAATCTACGGAAAGGCATTGAAAGACATGAAAATTCCAAGGAAAGATACGGAGAAATCAGTAAAAATAACATATAGTTTCTATACGTAAATCGTGGTACATACATTAAAAACGCATTATTTTATTGAAAATCCCCATATTTTCTTATAAAAAATCCAAGACATGGCGCTGTGGCATGTAAACATTGGCTGTATTTTGATGATAAATGTTCAATGAATGACACACTCGTTCACTTCCGACAGCGAGTGAAAATGCGGAAAATTTTCCTCTTCGATGCGAAATGCATCGGCCGGGCATTTCATTATTTACGAAAAGTAAACGGTAGGTATAGGAACCGGTAACGTCGGTCACGCCCCATTCATGCCCATCAACAAAGAAGGTGGGGCTTATTCCGATTACGGAGATGCAAAAATTCAACAGAAGGACGTAGAGCAGTGTGCTAAACAGCGTGTTATTTTCGTTTTTGTGCCAAACTCTATCGTAGGAAACCGTTCTAGCCTAGCAGAATGCCCTAGTTCCTGAGATCGGCGATTCCATGCTGTTATGGGTCCCCACCTATAAAAATATCAAACAGAGTAGGCGTAGGTGCGGCGTAGGCTGTGATTGGAAGACACAAAGTGTCAATCCTCGGCAAGCCCCGGCATCATGGCCGCATCACTTCAAAGCCCCACAAATATATGCCATCCAGTCGAAGTCGTCAGAGTTGAAGTTACTGTGAAGACTAATGCTAACACAAATTTTTTTTCTAACAATGGGCCCCAAGTTTACTGATGACACGTACATTTTTTAAACTAAATCGCACACACGACATCCTCAAATACCAAGAATTATACATTCGATCACCATTAAAGATCAAAATGCAGGGATGAGATTGGATAATTTAATTTTCAGCTGAAATTTGAATTAGCAAACAGAGGAGCGAGCAATGCGAGGACCGTAGGTCATCGCCATGCTAGGGGGGTCCGGAGGCATGCTCCCCCGGAATTTTTTTTAAAGAATGGTGCAATTTGGTGCATTCTAAGCTATTCTGAACACATTATAGGAGACTCTTGAATCACCTTTTCAAGTTGTCAAAAAGAACAAACGAACTATAATAGGAAATCAGGGGGCTGAAAATAGGGCAAATTTTTTATTAAATGTCTAGACATAATGATCTTTTTCTGTTTCCACCCGTCGCTTGCATTGTTTTACTCAGACATAAGCTGCCTTGCTGCGACCAGATTTGAATGAAAAAAACACAATGCGAATGGAACAATCAGTGCATAGTCATGCACACAACATGCACGCAGCAACATGTAAACCTGGTCCCCAGGCCAGGCATGGTCGTTACGTGATCAGCTACCTCAAATGTTTGCCCCTCTACTGCAGCCTGTGAACGAGGATTTTCTTTTCTGGTACGCAAAAACAGATACACTGTATACTTCGCTGTCAGCCTACTGTCTACACTCTACAGTCAGGTGCTGTTGAGGGTATATAATTTAAATTGTTACATTGTTACCCCCCTCCCAATTTTCTAAATGAATTTAGACGTTTCACAAAATCGACCCCTGGGACTTTCAAATCCGCGGATTTCCGCGGATCCGCGGAAGAATCTCATCCCTGAAAATGGGCATAAAAAACATTCTTTATTGCCTGATCATTTAGATGTCTTCAGCCGGTCATTATTTCTGCATATATTTCCATACCTTCTGTGTGACCATCTCAGCATCAGTAATGAGCATGACACACTGCGACAGTGTAATCGTAGAAGTGGGAGAATGCCCACTAGGGCTGACTGATCGCCTGGTGGGGCTAGACGAACGAGCAACAATGTCTGTGCTTGGACCATCTACACTGGAGGACTTACTCCTGCTGATCTGTGGTCAGGGAATAAAATACAGCACGTTTCTGAAACGATTCTGACAATTAAGTACGATGCCTTACATTATCATCAGGAGTAGATAATAGGGAAGGAGTGTGACTTCAATAAACAAGGGAAATTCGTCATTTACTAGCCTTAGAATACCTACGATTTACTACGCGTAACTCAACCAACTTGAGCTCAAATCATACACAGTACATTCGCCTAGCATCGTGCGAAATCGTTTCCTCGTATACACCCGCAATCCGGAGATACAGACTAAAACGTACGACACGATTATCCATTCTGTTGCCATCAATCCGAATGTATTTCCCGCCTAACTCGAAACAAAAGGCAGCTACTAACCACAGCTTGCTCTCTCAGCGAGGTAGTTTGGCTCGCTGGGAGATTGGACATCGACGCAACACTCGCCGAGCTAATCTGACCTATTTACAGCTGGTATGTATCCGGTAATTTGTGGTATGCGTCCCCCCCCCCACCGCAATCAGCAGCAGCTCTGCGGCTCAGCGGCAGCGTGCCAATCTCCCAGCGAGCCACACCGCCTCGCCGAAAGAGCAAGCTGTGGTTAGTAGCTGCCTTTTGTTTCGAGTTAGGCGGAAAATACATTCGGATTGATGGCAACAGAATGGATAATCGTGTCGTACGTTTTAGTCTGTATCTCCGGATTGCGGGTGTATACGAGGAAACGATTTCGCACGATGCTAGGCGAATGTACTTACCGTGTACGATTTGAGCTCAAGTTGGTTGAGTTACGCGTAGTAAATCATAGGTATTCTAAGGCTAGTAAAAGACGAATTTCCCTTGTTTATTGAAGTCACACTCCTTCCCTGTTATCTACTCCTGATTATCATGCATGAAATCAGCAATACTTTATTAGGAAGGAAGTGAGCAACGTAATTGTGTGGTGCAATGATTTTTAAATCACGTTTTACAGATTGGTTCTTGGTTACAATGACAGAATTCCATGAGTAGACAGATGGTAATAGGTAAACCCATGCTCATCCGAATCCTACAAATTGAGCACAGTTTAACATGGCACTATCGGATCCAAAATTCTTTATGTAAACCGTTTGGATATATTCAATTAATTTTTGATGCCTTTACATAGGCTCAGCTTACCACCCCATGTCTGACGCAATATCAGGTCTGGAACTTCACGACAGCAAAGATGGCAAGTGCAGTGTTTGCATCCTCACTTACCATGGTACCTCAAAAATCTGCCAGCCCACTGTACTCCTCTATCCACTTTGCCTCCAAACCCTTTCTAAAAATTATCTTTCTATATGTATCCCTTTCTCTCTCACATACGGTGCTGATAAAAGGTCAGTTGTCTCGATGCCCCTCCTTTGAAGAGAATGTTGGCCTTGATTTCTCCTCCACCATGTCATGGCATCCTGATATTTCTAATTAAAACCAAGGTAACACTTGCCTTGCCCTAACAAAATTAATTCAAACCCCTGAAAACAGCGGTTTATACGAACTCTCTCATTACACAGGTCTTGCAGCCAGGATGCATAGCGCTTCAACAACTGCAGGCTGAGCTTCCAGAATCGATGAGCGAGTGTGGAGAGATAAACATGGTCCTCCCAGCACTGACACAGCCCACACCACAGCTGCACGGATGCAGCAAGATGGAACAGTGAGTCATCGACACTCATCTCAAATGCTGAGATGAGGGAGCTCTCATAGGTGCCGGCAATCTCCTGGAACCTGGCAGCAGAAAGAAAGAATGGGACTGTTCTCAAGAGGAATACCTACCACAAATTAGTTCACAAGCAGGAACTATGTTTAGTGACAAACAGGCAAAAAGTTGTATTCTGTCTTGCTCTACTCTCACTATATAATCATCACTCATCCAATCCTTCTTACCTTTTCCCTAATCTTCTCCCTGTTTCTTTCTCGTTCTCTCTCTCCTCTCCCTCCTTCTCTGTCCCTCCCTCTCTCCTTCTCTTTTTCTTTTTTAAAAATTGCTTATTATTTCTCTACATCCCTCCTAATACCTTTATAATTTCCTCTCTTCATCCACCTTCTCCTAACCTTTCTCACACACAACACATTATTATATACAATAAAGCGGTGAGTACCTCATACACTCATTAAAGAAATTAGCAAGATTTATGAACAGTTGTTTAACTGAATACAAATTTTTTTTTTAAGTTGATAAATTTTTCACGAGCCATGTAAACAATGAACTTCAAGCTGATGACAATGACAACCGAAGCTGACTCGCATTTATTAAACTAAAAAAAAACGTTGAAACAAGTGCAACGATAGAATGATTACCGTATCTGAAAGTATACTGGTAGGCTCCACTTGCTCATGAAGGTCGCATAGCTAGGGTGTGCTCGCAGCCTACCAACCGCCTCCAGTGTACCACAGTGCCACTCAAACCTCTCCAGGAAACTCATGCTTACAGAATAACTCTACAGAAAAAAAGAAAGATCAATGGTGATAACAAATGATGGGAAAAACTTATCGCCACTAAATGCCGAATGCACTCAGTAGAGGTACGCCCTGTTGAACTGCAGGAACTTCGTATTATTATTATTATTCTCATGAACCATTTAAAAAAATTATTTTGTTATTCGTGATTTATCAAAGAGAAATAAGTTATTACGTGATGGAAGTCGTCCGGATCACCAGGTGCAAATATAAAGGGTGTTCTTGACTCCAGGCATATCACAACTTCTGGCCAGACGGAATTCACTAAGATATCATATCCTCTCACGATGTCGTGGCTCCTACAGCATACATATTAACATACTTCAGCAAACAACTTCATACTTCATAACATAATAATATATAATTAACTATATACTATGAAAACGAGCATATAATTTGTAACATACTTCGTAAACTACTAGCACTACAAATCTTAGTAAGCACTACAGAACATGATAATATATATATATAATTTATTGCCATTGCATGATTTGCTTCTGCAACCACCACTACCACTACCACTACTAGTACTATTATTACTACTACTACTACCTCACTACTAACATACACTACCACTACCACCCCTACCACTACCACTATCACCACTACAATTATAAATTATATAGAAAAAATGGCTACTGATAATTGTATAAACATCAGTGAGTATTCTCAGTCGCTTACTGTGTGGCCCTGCAAGCAAGGAAAGTTTACACAACTTACGGATCGGCTTCCACGGTAGTTGTCACCTGCAATAGTTTTTTGCAGTGAAGTGGTATGACTTCCAACACCTGGTCATAAACATGCTTGAGTCCAACCTCTTTGACGTTGTTCTCAGAAAGAACCTATCGCACAGACAAAAATTGTACTAGAGTAACTCAACACATCAGTAAATGTCCGGAGAGTATTAGTTATTGCATGTGAACAGCTTCTATCAGTTGAAAATTTAAATCATAATCATTACCCACTGGTGACAAACGACGAAACAGAAGCACACACACATTGGCTCATATACAGGCGTGCAGATACACACACACAAGCATGCACGCACGCACATGCGTAGACATGCATAGACACGGGTTTACGCCCCGGTTGGCCTACTCCCATTTCGCCTACGGCGGAATTCCCAATTTCGTCTATAGCAAAACTCCCAGTTGGTCTACACCCATTTCGCCTACTCCCAATTCTTCTACACTAAAAATCAGCCCCATTCCAATTTTGTCTACGATCGGTTTGTCCACTAAATAATCATTTATAAATGTAATATATGGTTTTGATTAGCATTCATAGACTAGACGGAGTGGCATCCACACTAATTTTTTCTGGTATTTGTTGTAATATCAAGACTACGACGAAATGGAACTATTACCCATTCCGAGAGTAGACGAAATGGGAAGTAGGCCAACTGGGATGTGACCTAGACACGTACCTTTTCCATATAGGGTCGAATGCAGTTCTGGCGGAACAGGTTCTCGACATCACGTACTTTATCGATGGTGGCATAGGTGCGCAGACACTGTCGCAGTGTGGCCAGGTTTCCCTCCTCTATTCCCTCCACAAACTGCTGCTCCAGGCTGTACTGCAGCACAGACGTCACTTGTACGATACGCTAGCAAAAGAGAAAAGATCGAGAACATTTATAAGGCCTTTTTTCAAAGAATAGTGTTCAACAAGAAATCTATTCCCTGGATCATTTAGAAAGTACGCCTAACACTCCACTGGGCTAAACTGTAACCTAAAACTTATGTCAGTAAAGATTCTAATCTCTGCAATATCACTGTCTTTATATTCTGACCCTATCCAATCTAGGAGTCTATCTTTGTGTCTCCATCACTAGACCCTGTTCAATTTTTGACCTTTCTTTCAGGACACTACTCAGAGGAGAGATAACTGAAATCAGTAAAGCCTGTAAGACCAGGACTCTCTTGCCTCTAGCAATGAAAATCCTTACTTTGTCTCTGGCCCCTGGACCGGCTAGGAGATTTGTCTATGCTGCAATGCATCCATGGATTTCGTCCATACGTCAAGGAATAGCCTGAACACTAACCTCTTCCATCCATCCAGATGGCTTGAGATGTTTATAGCCGATGTTCATCCGCCATCGTATTTTAAACTTATTAACATATTATACCACTTTTAAGAGGATTACACAACCTATGCATGACAAACCACACTAGGCTGCTAGGTGTCAGTTCATACCTATAGCTGCTAGTATTAATGTCAGGGTTAGAATTTAGCGATCCAATATGTGTCTGTTGACATGAAACGTGAGCCTTCTTAGACTACCAATTTTAGTTGCACCAAATAAACTAATCGTGTTCTTTGCAGACTTACGGGCCGGACTTTGTCGAGCAAGGTGTGGCCATGACTGCTCGTCACGTGGTATTGTAACTGGTTAAACTCTGTGGCAACCCGCTCTATCAGAGGTCCGTCAAGCATACTGCAATGTGAATTCAAACAAGCGAGGACCAGCATTGCTTAATCAAGCTTAAATTATAGCTACACGTTAACACATGCCATCAACCCTCGTACTGTTTTCATCGGGGTAGTTAAATGATGCTAAAGATAGTGTCTACCTACATACCCTCTTTGAAACAATTCTAAACAAATAAATTGACAATTAGCAACTACTTAGCAGCCCCTTGTACACCAACAAGACTTACCAAAAGAGTTCACATAAAAATTATATATATTCTAAAGAGCTAAAGAAGCACTGCCTATTTTTGTTTTCCCACTAAAGCAATAGATGATAGGTACTACATGTATACTCACTCAGCTTGACTTTCTGTATTAAAACTTGTACTATCCGGTGCAATATTTAGTAAACGTTCTATCTTCTCCACTGATTCAATAATACTCATTAGTCTCTGAAGACAAGCCTAGAGTGAAGTCGAAGAAGATGATGAATCAGCATACAATAAACTCTAATCAGGTAGTTATGTATAGAATCAAGAGCAGATAAAGAAGGTTATCTGCTCTTGATAGAATGCAATTTCACATAAAGTTTCTTTTCACTTTGTAGTTTCAATTAACCAAATCTGATAGTACAGTGTAGTATAATATCAAGAGTAGATAATAGGAGAAGAGTATGACACCATTTTAGCAGCGTTTTGCATAGTTTTTAACTTGTAAATATTCTATCAATATGTGAATAAATATATTCAAAATTTACCTTGTTTTCGTTTATGATTCTCCCTTAATCATATGACACCACCAATTTACCTGAAAATCGTATGTGTCCAAAAAGTTTTTTGAATACAACACGGTTTCACACAGTTTTAACAAATGGACGCATCTCCACGGCCAAACTTTGTTATCGGATTAGTGTTCTATTGTCTCTGACGGGACGCTGGTGGCTGTTGGAGATTATTAGGCATCGAATTGTATTCAGCGTGTAGCGTTTCCAGCGTGCTAAAAATACATGTGTGCTCACGGCGAGCTAGCAGCTGATTTTAGCTGTGTTGCCATCGTTTTCCTGATGATAAGGAAGCGAAACAAGGGCTGTTACTGTGCTTACCTAATATCCACCACAGCCCCTACCGTTCCGTCATAGACAATAGAACACTAATCCCATAACAAAGTTTGGCCGCGGAGATGCGTCCATTTGTTAAAACTGTGTGAAACCAAGCTTTCATTTTTAAGGGGCGCGATTGCGCTCGCGCTCCACCCCGCACCCGAAATTGTGCCATGGTGCGTGCATCATCGCGCCTCATAAAAGTGGTTGAAATCGCGCACCAAAAGTATGTGTATTATGTTGAAATAGCGCTCCATAGAGTTGTCAATGTAGGGGGGTACAAAAAGGTTAGCAACACACAACAATTTGTGGTGTGTAAGTAACTGAACGTATGGAAGAGGTACAGGTTACTACTTTCTGGTTTATACAACTAGACAACAGCATCCAAATACAGGTACCTACACGGTAGCCACAAGTTACCTGCTCGTTTTCCACTATACGTGGCGATAAGTGGTTTTCTGCCGACGTGAAACAGTCGTAGGGTTGGAGGGGCTACATACGTGGCTACTACGTACAAGTAATTTGGCTAGTTTGTTGATGGATTGTGATGATATTTCGTGCTGAAATATGCAGGTACAGGATGAAAATCAGAATAAATAAAACAAGTTTATTTTTACATCCGATCAACTCTTTTATTAATCTGTGTGCTAGTGTTGGGTTGTTGGATGAAAAGAATGTAATCATGACGAAGCCATTGAATGAATGAAGGTAAAGATGAATGATAATCAGTGGATTGACATGACATCCCAATTTTCGTTTTGGATTTCACTCTAGACTGAGGATTGGTCATGATTCCATCATCACACCCCAAGAGGCATGATGGAGCCTTCAAGGAGCTCTCCATCACCCCTTTTAAGGGTGTGATTTTTAGTGGAGCTCTCCATCATGCCTCTTAAGGGTGTGATTTTTTAGTGGAGCTCTCCATCATGCCTCTTAAAGGTGTGATTATGGAGCGTGAAAAGACCCCCTATGGTGTCCTAGGGGAGTCATTAGTAGTCCTCCTGTACTTTTCAAATCTGAAAGCCTGTGAAACCGTGTCGTATTCAAAGAACTTTTTTGAAGAACACATACGATTTTCAGGTAAATTGGTGGTGTCATATGATTAAGGGAGAATCATAGACGAAAACAAGGTAAAGGTTAATTCTAACATATTGATAGAATATTTACAAGTTGAAAACTATGCAAAACGCTGTTAAAACGGTGTCATACTCTTCTCCTATTATCTACTCTTGATAATATCCTGCTATATGAAATATCCTCATTGTTAGTTGGACTACAACATGAAGGTAATCACACTAGATATAGTTACTTAGAAAACAAACTTAGGAAAACTTGCTCAAAATTTTCCTTAAAACTTTGACATCTAGTTATCCAGTAATTATCATGAAAAATCAGCTCAATAATAAATTTGATTAACATGAACTCATACACTTCTACTCGCTGTCGTTCTCTTTCGCAGAGTAATGGAATGACCATATCGAGGGATAAAAACTTCTGGACACTGACAATGACCTTATTTTCCCTTATTTCAGCACGGCGTTTAAGTTTCTGCTCCACCACTTTGATGCATTCCTTTACTGATGTTTGTACATCCTGAAATGCACGTGTAAATATAGATCAGCAACAGTAGGCCTATGTACATCCCCTGTGTCTGTGCTACCAGTAATTAATTTAAATTCTATGATTTAATTCAATATCTACATCGTTAGATTACCACTATCATTTATTAATAATGTTTATTAATCAATTATAGAATTATATCAAATAATATAAGCTACCTACCCTCACTTCCTCTTGTACTTGTTCTAGAGGTGTAGACAAATTACTTATAGCCTTATCTAAACCAACCTATAAAACATTAAAATAGCTGTTAATGTGTGTAGAACATATTACTGACAATTGACATTAGATTGTGCAACATAACCACAGCATAATAAAACTAGAAATGGCAGTTGTTGCCAACCACATGTATCCCCCATGATCTAGTATGAATGAAATATCTCCTGGTTTTGGTACGCGACACACCTTCTCCCCAAGATGTGTAAGCATACCAAGTTTGCACGCGCAAGGTCAATTAGGGGCCGAGTTATAGAGCGGAAGGAAAATATTATCAAGGTCAAGGTCAAATAAAGGTCGCAGTGACCTGTGTAAACCCTGCTCCAGTTCTTTGCAGTCAAACAGTCAGACAGAGACATAGGTAGTGTTTTACGCTGATCGTGCTTTTAATGTTTACTAGACTAACGGTAGCCTATCAGCAGAACATCATTACAGTACAGTGTGATCAGATTCAGATATATCCGGTCGGGATGATCAGCAGTGATCAACAGTGATCAGATTCAGCAGATCGGGGTGATCAGGAGTGATCAACAGCGATCAGATTCAGCAGATCGGGGTGATCAGGTTTCTAAAACAAAAGAAACCCTTTAAACGGTCAAGGGAGACAGTTAGCACTATAAATGAATCAACATAACATATGGAGACTTAATGTACATTGTACGGATTACATAATACTACATGCTAAGTCAAAATACAGTGACATTAATTTCTAGAGAATTTCTCTGAACAAAATCGGTCTTCATCTGACAACATCAATGGTTTACAAAGGTGGCATTCTTGCTTATAATGTCTTAATACTCACAAACACGTATGACCTCTATTTCTGTTACATAAACAGGTAAATGTTGCAGTATGAGCAGGGATTTACGGCTGCAATTCACCGGATAAAACCATCCAACCGTGACTTCCGGTTTCAACCCTCTTTCCTGGTAAATTCCCGCACGAGAGTGTATAAATCCGCGATTAACGCAAAATAGTGCCAACGGACACTACATACCCTCCTCCTTAAGATCTCCCAGAGCTTAAGAACTACTAAACATGTTATAATAGACATGAAACAAACATAACGTAGGTGGTTTTACCCTTTAATCTACGAATGGAATAACCCTTTAATATTAAAATGGTAATGACCCTTTAATACCAAATGGTTGTCTGGAGCTTTAAGGTTCACCTACACCACCAACTTTATGTATACTAACCTATACATACTGGCAAGAACATATTTACATATCCTAGATCTACTATACTAGGCACATCAACTGTACTAAGCTAATCATCGAGTTCTAACAGAACAAGCTTATCAACTGGTCTGGTAAGCGGGTTCACAGAGTTGGTCTTGACTGAGACAGACCTCACGCGGCCGTCATTTCCAGGGAATACGTCAAGAACTCTGCCCAATGGCCATGAACATCTAGGGACGTTGTTGTCGGCGACAAGTACAATATCGCCGATAGCCAGGTTTCGAGTTGGCACAAGCCATTTCTGCCTTTCTTGCAGCAAAGGCAAGTACTCTGTTATCCATCTACGCCAAAAAACATCGGCCAGATATTGGACCTGTCGCCAGCGCTGTGTTACATACATGTCAGTTTTATGAAATAGACCTGGTGGTAGGGTACCCCCAGAGCGCAACAATAGCAAGTGGTTTGGGGTGAGGGCTTGGAGGTCACCAACATCATCGGACAGAGAGGTGAGAGGTCTGCTATTGACTATGCTCTCTACCTCACACATTAGGGTTAACAGGCTCTCATCAGTGAGAACTTGTTGCTTTAACAATGAGTTCAGGACCTTTCGAATTGTACGAATACACCTCTCCCACACTCCACCAAAGTGGGAGCCGGAGGGTGGATTGAACTTCCACTCTGTCTCTCGCTGTAGCAGGAACGCTTCGATGTCACTCTGGTTCCAAGCCAGTATTGCTTCACGAAGTTCACGCTCGGCGCCGACGAAATTGCTGCCATTATCGCAACGAATCAGATCAGGGTCACCTCGACGGGAAGTGAAACGCCTTAGCGCATCGATGAAGGATGGAGTACCCATCGTATGGGTAACCTCGATGTGAATGCATCGGCTAGCCAAGCACGTGAATATGCAACCATATCGCTTTAACTCGCTACGCCTACACTTCACCATAAACGGACCGAACAAATCGACACCGACACTCGTGAATGGGGGTTTGCCAGGCGTCACGCGGTCTGCCGGCAAATCGGCCATTTTCTGCTTTCCGACACTAGCATTACGACGTTTACAATCGACACATTTCCGTAAGACTCTACGGACGGCGGATTTACCATGCACAACCCAAAACTTTGCGCGTATCAAACTAAGGACATGGTCGCGTCCAGAATGGCCTGCATGATAACGATGTAGATGAGCGGACTATGATATCGGTGAGGTGTCCGCGATGTGGAAGAATAATCGGATTCTTCGCGCTGTCAGGTAAGTTTGAGTGCTTCAGTCTTCCACCGACTTTCAGAAGACCATTATCCATCACTGGATCGAGCTTCCGGATGACGCTAGATTTGTGGACGTAACCTCGTTTTACTGTTTTCCTCTCCAAGGAATTCATTTCCCTTGGGAAATGTGCACGCTGCACAGATTGCAGGATGAGAACTTCGGCTTCTCGCATTTCGGAGACTGAAATGTACTCAGACTTTGACGGAACGGTGTGATTGCCATCGTTCTTCCGCTTCTCAACTGCTGATTTCAAGCACGCGATGAATCGTTTCACCCGTGCGATGACCATCTTGGCCTTCTGCCATGATGAACATCTTTCGACTGCAGTAACTATAGCATTGTACTCTGGACCGGTTTCCGTAACGGATTGAGCGAACGCAGATTTCTTAATTTCTGGGTCACTCTCGCTAGAGTGCGTATTGCCAACATTATTCAACGATTCCTGAGCCGGCCAGTGGCTTTCGTCCTTTCGTAGAAATTCGGGTCCGGTTGACCACCTCGAATCGTTCGGAAATGTTGATATGTCTAGTCCCCGAGAAGCGTCGTCACCAGGATTAAGAACTCCGGGAACATACCGCCACTGGTCAGGCTGTGTCTTCTCGTGGATCAGAGACAGTCTATTCGCCACGAACGTTTTGAAACGACTTTCTTCATTGTTTATGTACTTCAGAACGGTTGTGCTGTCCGTCCAGAAGGTAGAACCATCAATCGTTAGTTCAAGTTCATCTCGTAGCGTCACGTCTAGTTGAACGGCGACTGTTGCTGCAGACAGTTCTAGACGTGGGATTGTTGTAGTCTTCAAAGGGGCAAGTCTAGACTTCGACATCATTAGGGCGGTTTGAATGTCGTTGTCTTCGTTGACGAGCCGTAGGTACGATACGGCGCCGTATCCCCTTTCTGAAGCGTCGGCGAAATGATGTAGCTGTTTCGACGTAACACGGCCGAAATCTGCCGGCTGTACACATCGCGGTATGGACATCGACTCCAACTGTGGCAAATCCTTCAACCACTTGATCCAGCGAACCGCATACGCGTCCGGAATATCGTCGTCCCAACCCAGGCCGAGTCTGCATAGGTCCTGGCTGACGAATTTCGCTGGTAACAGGTATGGAGCGACGAGCCCCAGGGGATCGTAAATCGAGCTTACGACGGACAGTATGCCACGGCGCGTTAACGGCTTCTGCTTTACATTAGTCTTGTATCTGAACACGTCTTGCTCCATGTCCCACCAGCAACCAAGGGCACGTTCACTGGGCAAGTCCTTGGCGACAAGCTCTCGTAAGCTGACTGCTCGTTCATCGGCGGGGATTGAAGCAAGAACATCACGTGAGTTTGACGCAAACTTTGTCAAACGAAATCCGCCTTTCGACAAGAGCTCGTGTACATCCTCTATCAGTAGAATGGCATCGACTTCGGTAAGCACGGACTTTAGGCAGTCATCGACGTAGAAGTTCTTTCTCACGGTGTCGATGGCTTCTTGACGGAATTTTCCCTCATTATCTGTCGCGGTTCGGCGCAATACGTAGTTACAGACACTGGGTGAGGAGATAGCGCCGAATATGTGTACATTCATGCGGTAGTCAATCGGCTGCTTAGATATGTCGCCACCAGGCCACCAGAGGAATCGCATGGCATCGCGGTCGTCCATCGGCACGTGGACCTGGTGGAACATGCTTTCAATATCAGCCTGGAAGGCGATGGGGCCTTCCCGGAAGCGGGTAAGTACGCCAGTTAGCGAGTTTGTGAAGTCTGGGCCCTGGTACAAAGCCTCGTTAAGCGATACACCACGGTATTTCGACGAGCAGTCGAAGACTACTCTCAATTTGTCAAGTTTCTGCGGATGAAACACTGGGTGATGCGGTAGATACCAGGTCAACCCTGGCTTCCCAGTCATCTGAGTCGAAGTTACGGGGCCAGCGAACGATCGCTCTACTAAGTTATCGATGTAGCATTTGTATTTCGTATGTAAGTCGCTGTTGCTGGACAATCTTCTACCGAGAAGATTGAGTCTATTTGCTGCGAGAACCCGGTTGTTCGGCAGCTGCGGTGCATCAGGTTTCCATGGCAACCCGACTTCATAATGAGTACCGTCCATTTTTGTAGAGTCTTTCATCAGTGAAAGTGCAGATTTATCGTTAGCTGACATTTCGACGGCCTCAATGTTTATATCGTTGAATTCGCGGTTGCAGTAGCCCTTGAACTGTTCATTCAGCTGGGTATCGGCTTTCAGCGCATTAACACATACGTTACGATCACGTACTGTTGCTATTCAGGGGACCGTTAACCGTCCAACCAAATTTCGTACGTACGGCGAACGGACCATGTGAGCACTTCCTTACTTCCTGTGGCTCCAAGGCGCTGCAGTTGTCATTTCCGATCAGCAAGTCGACGCCTGCGCCACGGATACTAGTAACCTGTACGCCTTGCAGGTGCTGCCATCTGTCTACGTCCCGCTGGTCTGGAATATCATTCGCCGACACAGGGAGCGTTTCAACGGCAAGGACGTTTGTCAGTCCAAGGAAATGTTGGTCATCAAGGCTACTGACACTCATCGAGACGCACTGACATTCCCTTTCGCTGGTATTGCTCATCGTCGTGAGGTTGAATTTCGTAGATTCCCCTCGCATGTTTAGACGATCGAGTAAGCTCGTGGTGCAGAACGAAGCGGTAGACCCACTGTCGAGGAATGCATGGGTTACGACAACCTTATCCTTGGCTTGGATTTTTACTGGCACGATTGGCATTCCTATTCGATTCGACGGGCCATCGATCAAGGCGTTGCTGACGTTGTTAGCTATATGCAATAGGCGGTGATGGTTCCCATTGCAAGTCGACACTTCTTCACACTATAGGTGACATCATATAAATCACAAGTAAATACCTGGTGATATACCAAGTACATAGGCCCTACCTGGTAATACTGGAATATACCAAGTACATATCTGGTGATATACCAAGTACATACCTGGTGATATACCAAGTACATACCTGGTGATATACCAAGAACATACCTGGTGATATACCAAGTACATACCTGGTGATATACCAAGTACATACCTGGTGATATTATTATGATATACCAAGAACATACCTGGTGATATAGCACCCTGCTTGCTGCAGTATCTTTGCTGGTACACTGCAGGGATCGGGGTGTGAATGAGTGCTTGGAGAAGTCTTTACAGAAAGTGATCAACACATCACTGACGGTAGTCGTTGTAAGCTCTACGGGATAGAAAATACTATTTCATGCCTTCCGCTCTTACAATTGCAATGAACATGAAGGTAACGGCCTGCCACCCATCACATAACAACACTGTATTTTAAATATAGTTGCTGAACTCCATGTATATAGACCTCGTGTATGAATTGTTATTCATACAACAAATATCTATGTTGTGGGAATACCCCTCGTTTCGCCCTCTCCGAATCAATACCCAATTTCAGTTTTCAAATTCAATCTTAGTTTACTCTCCATGCCATTCTCGGAATTATCATACCAATATCATTATCCCTACCCTATATATATTACCCTATTTATCATGCCAATTGAGCAACCATCTTTGTTAGTCACTGTAGTCGTTTCAATTAGTAAACATTTGTTTAGCATTTTTGAGCGCGAGCGTAGTGGTGGTGGTGGGAGGATGGTGGGAAGAGGGGAAGGGAGGGTAATAGGGGAAGTGGTGGGGGAGGAGAGGGGAGGGGGGGAGGGAGCAAAGTAGAGGAGGCTCTAATAGCAAAAGCAGTTCAGTCCTTTGTTAAAAAGCGCACTATGCGCATCTACACGCTTATTTCGCCAGTACTAGACTAGCAAATACTTCGTGTCATGCATAATCACACTACCTTATGACAAAATAAACTCTAGTTCCTCCAATTTCACTGCGCGTTTGCTTAAAACCTACAAGATAGAGGTGCGAAATCTGGTAATCTGGCACCAACGCTGAATTGTTTGCCAAACAATTTCGCCCCGAATCGGTTAGGTGACGTCACATGTTTTTATCTTTGCTACACCCATACCGCTGTACTGCAGCACCGTTGCACGGTTGCTTGGCAAAGTGTCAACAACATCGGAGAATTTGAACAACATTAGATGTATTTTCAAATGCCCTTTATAAGACAACGCGCAGTGAAATGGGAGGAACTAGAGTTTATTTTGCCATAAGGTAGTATGATTATGCATGGCACAAAGTATTTGCCAGTCTAGTACTGGAGAAATTAGCGTGTAGATGCGCATAGTGCGGCTTTAACAGTCAACAAATCCGTGTTTACCCTTCCTCTTGAGGGTCAAACGGTTATCAGACACTTACTCTTCGCACGTCAGCGGAAAGCACATTTCATGGTCCTTTTGATAAAGAGATAAAAATGCTAAGTCAGCACTGAAACAAAAGTTTTGCACACGGTCCGTCAGACCATAGTCTCGTCTACACGACGAAATTTAACTCGAGTTAAGCGTTAACTCGAGTTAGCGATTATGTAGCGTCTACACGACAACACTCGATAGCGATGGCAGGCGGACTCTCGAATACCCGGATGTCAACACTAAGTACAAGTGTTGCCGCCTATCATGGAGTTATGTACTATTCGCTAACTCGAGTTAAGCGTCTACATGACGATAACTAGAGTTAGCTTAACCTCGGTGGACTGGCGAGGTTAAGCTAACTCGAGTTAAGACCCTGTATAGACGCTTAACTCGAGTTAAGAGTCGTCGTGTAGACGAGGCTCATGTCCTCAGAAAATGTCTGATATCTGACCTTTCCCCCACTGCCCTTTGACCTGTGACATCCAATTTCGCGCTGGTGATGGGTTTCCTCCCCATCACACTATACGTCGAATATTAAGAGCGTAGGTCAAGCCGTTGAAATTTGTGCCGCAATTCCGTATTTCCTCCTATACCTT
Organism: Priapulus caudatus; assembly: GCF_000485595.1. NCBI lineage: Eukaryota > Metazoa > Priapulida > Priapulimorpha > Priapulimorphida > Priapulidae > Priapulus > Priapulus caudatus. The sequence goes on along the minus strand of NW_014577561.1, from coordinate 112,094 downwards.
AAGTTAAAGGAGAACTATTCCCCCTCCATTGACACACCTTGATCTTTGACCCTTGACCCACAAATTTGACATCCTCCGACGTCACGAATATCAAGAGCGTACGTCGAGCGGTTAAGATTGTGCCCATTGTTTGACGGACGGACGCACGCACGGTCATGCGATTCTACAAGCTATAGAATTATATTTTTAAGTTTTTCTTCATGTCTCTTCTACAGTTGCTACAAACACTGTTAAAGATTGCATGAAATTTCTTGTCCTTAATCCGAGGAGTGCCATCATCAGACTTAAACCTTTGAAGAACGAATGCTGAAAAGAGAAGAGACAAGGCAGTTAATTACAATTTTATTACTACTGGTAACTCTTGATTATCTGCATACTCAGTTGTCCACCACACGTTATTCCCAAATTTCAACGTGGTGGCTTGAATGGCGCCGTGGTTATATTATCAGTTTCGTAGGAGTGGTGATTTTAAGATATTTCTAAAAATAGACCCAAATAAGCATAATTTATGCAGAAGCTCAAATATCAGATCTTACTCAAAGATCATCTGTACCAAGTTTCATCAAGATCCAATTAAAACCGTATGAAGATAAGCAGTACGTACTATAAAGTTCACGGACCACAAAGCAAGTCATTATCATACCTTTAATGGCTGCAAGCACCCGCCGGTTGAGCTGTGCTTGTGTGTGCTCCCCTTTGTTGTTGTGTGCCTTGCGCACACCAAGGGCACTGCTCACAGCCAATTCATCATCACTGTAAAAGGACTTCAATAGCAACCTTGTCAGGAATTTAGGTTTGCCGTCTGCCTTGAGCACGGCTGAGCTTAGTTTATTTTTGTCTATTACAACATTTGGGTATGTTGAAATTTATAACTAAGCCCTGAGGCTTGCTGTAGGTAATCACTATGGCGTATGAGTTGTAAACTCTCACTTAATGTGCTACGCTAAATACCACATATATGACAATAAACAGAGACATGAGAATATCGAATGGAACGTTTACTTTATCAATTAATAGATTATCCAGTCAACAACAAGCACAATACTAGCTATACAAATGACGATCAAACAATGTCAAGCAATGTCAAACCAAGGTTTGCTTACGTATGTAGCGGTGCCTGCTCGGTAGGTGCGTGTGGTCCACGCAACTGAGTTGACTCTGCCTCTTACTCAAAAATACTGCTATATCTATACAAAATGTGTGGGTCGCGACTTATCTTGCGTCATTCGTTAGGTCGCGCCTTTTTTGGACTAGATGGTACTATGACGGAAAGGTGAGCGGACAAGAGGGTGATACCTGTGATTTGATGCTTTTTTTATATCCCTTGCCTACATTCTTACCGCAGATTGCATAGATTCACAGAAGGCCTACGTTCTATCTAGGCTGTTGAACTGTCGTTAAACTTGATACTGGTGATACTGATATATGATGTCCTGATCGTCATTGTATAGCAGGTCTATTACCATTACCTTGCGAAAATAATTTTAACCATTCACAAATATTATGTAAAAACTTATTATAATTACTCGCGCTAAAGTTATGTGATTAGTCGTGTAACATGCCTATATTCGTGTACAATGACGAGGGTTAGTCGCGCAGCCTTGGTCCTTGGTCCTGAGTCATTGAGTCCGTCGTCCTTCCGTTGTCCGTTGTCCGTTGTGCGTTCTTCCGTTGTGATAAATGCATGTCGTTGCAGAGGCTCCATGGAGTGGGGATGGGGTTGTACTGGCCAGCCCCAGATGACGTTGGGCATGGCTGGGCGTTCCTCATGTCCCGCTTATGGTTGGTGCAATCAATGGCACCCGCTGGTGAAGCCTCGTGGCAGGAAGCCATATGGTCAGTGACCGAGGTGCCTGGTAGCCTTTGAATCGCCCACAGATGTGGTGGCCGACAGGTGGTCGGTGGCCTGGCCAGGTAGTTGTGGTCCGTGCGGCCATTCGACATGTATGCAAGCAGCCGCTGGTGTTGCGAGGGCTGCATGAGTCTCTTCGTTGCCGCTGACTGGTCTCATATTGTCGTTGCTGATGCTCAAGAGGGTACAGTTAGATGACATGCCATACAGTTTAACCAATATCATGAGTCAAGTAGCTGAGTTTTTATATATTCATAGCTTGACATTGTTAGTCTATCTCTACAGTTACATATTGCTATTGTTAATATACATGGCAACGTAATTTAGTAGGTTATGGAAGGCTCCTACGTATGTGAGTGATCATCCACCTCACTTGTGTATGCACACTACTTCACGTACCGCAGTGGTTTCAACTCTTGCATCTCCATCTTCATCACGCTCTAAAGGGTGTGAGTGAGTGCGAGGTACTGGGATGTCTTGTGGTAGGGACTCTTGGTGGAATGCAGGAGATAGACGCCGCGTTATAAATGGGATTGTGGCTGTAACAGCCTGGCATACGGGTTCAGCTGCGGCTTGGATGGGTTGAACAATGGGAGTGATAGGTATATGGGATGTGCGCATAACACAGAGGTTCGGTAGCAAATGTTGGGGAGCACAGCAGTAGTATAAGACTGCGATAATAACTACACCTATCTCTTACATAAAGGGCGAGCCTGTTTTTGTGTCTGTCTGTCTGTCTATCTTCTCCCCCCTCGTAAGAGGTCACCCCCAACACCATATATACTCTCAATCAGCATACATGCGTCTAAACAGGAAAGATGGTATGGACCATTTTAGACCCAAAACAAATCAAAACCATATAAAAAATACAAATTATTTATTATTTTAATAAATGTCCGCGCGGTGGCGCTTTATACACTCATACTGCATTCGCGAATTTTCGCGGGTTTGTTTAGCATTTTTACCAGTATTTTTGTAGCTGTGTTGTCCAATTACAGCAACAATAAACGAATTATTAGCTTCGAAGGAGACACGAAAGCGTCGTAGACCACTACCATATTATAGGTATAACAAAAAACATAAAGTTAACAGCAATCTTAGCTGCTTATTTTTCCCGCATGCACTCAGTGTTTGTCGACGCCACGACCAATTTAGGCCAAAAACAGGCATTCCATTTAGGCATTTTTACAGGCTTTCCAGCAGTCCTTGACAACATTTTAGGGCTAATTTTAGGGAGAAATTAAGGTTTTTTTAGGGCTGTTTTAGGGCTTTTTTTAGGGCTATTTTAGGAATTTTTAGGGATGAATCGAAACATTTTAGGGATAAAATAAGTCACTTACCTTTCATAAACATCAACGTGTTAACTTACAGATATAGTTCTATGTGGTATGTGTCCAGTCTACCAGCTATTCCTATCCTCCAAGTCCTCGATACGACTGTACATCATCAAGATTCATGCAAATTAGGCATTTCTTGTACATCCAGCCAGGAACAGGGTCGTATAATCAGACACTGAAGCTTAGGAATCACTGGTAGACTGAGAGTGACAATACTTACTCAGTATAAAGATAACTAGAAAACATCCATTACTAGACATAATTACAAACCAAAAGTTCATCATCTCATCACCAAAAACTCCAAACATAACTGTGAATTTTTTTTTTAGGAATTTGAATAAAATTTTAGCCATTTTTTAGGAATTGCATACATTTTAAAAGTTTTTTTAGGAATTTTAGTGCGAGCTCAAAATTTTAGGAATTTTTAGGAATTTTAGGGCCGCTGGAAAGCGTTTCGTATTCATCTCCTACAATAAATCGCCGGATCTATCTGTCTGTCTGTCTTCTCAAGACCAGTAAGAGGTGACCTGTGAGGTATATTCTCAATCAGCATGACACGACGACCATTTTAGGCCAAAAACAATTTGCACAAAAAGGCCAAAATAAGGGCAAAAAAAGAAACAACAGATTTCCCCCCAAAAAATACTAGCGCAGCAGAAAAGATAACAATCACAGCAATCCTAGCGCTCCACTATACACTGCAGCAGAAAGGTCAAGACGAATCCTAGCGCAGCAAAAAAGTAAACAGCAATCCTATAGCGCTCAACTGTAGTCAGGCTCAAAATCAGGCAATCACATGAAATGCCGAAACGCAAGAAATAGCAGAAAACGCATGAAATAGCAGAAAAGCAGTAACCCCCAAAAAATCCCGGGCATCGCCGGGTAGCCCAGCTAGTTACAATATATATGAGAATTTGGTCCCACTGTATAGTTGGACGTTTATATGCTGCCTGAGCAACTTCGTTCTCATCAAGAATCTTTCTGCTGTTTACGATAGCGTCCTTTAAATGATCATACGCCAGGTCTAGGTCATGCATCTTATAAAGTTTATGGAGAAGGACTGAGGTGGGGATCAAATTGGTTGCGTTGCCGCGCTTAACAGCTAGTTCCGCTAAATCTGCCCAAATTGTGGGTGTTGCTAGTGTGGGAGGTAAAATCTTAGTAAGAGTGGTAGTTAAGTTTACCGTCGAATCGTGGTAATAGAAGGTGGGTAAGGTTAAATCCGTAGAATGTTCAGAACAGCCTGACTGCAAGGAGATAATTTGGTGAGTAATTATTTGTAAATCAGTAACCGTAGGTGCCTGGTTGTTAGTGGGCTGACAAGAAATTGTCAGGCGGAATGGTTTGATTGGTGAGATAAGCCAATGACCATTACTGATATATTGGACTAAATGTCTGGGGTTTGATTTCATCATTACTCTGCGCTGACAGTATGTTGATATCTCAGTACTGTGCCTCAGAAATAGTGCTACTAAACAGTCAGTGGATCCTGATACGTAGTAGATTTTAGACTCAGCTTGGCAGATTCCACTCGTGGCATCCAGACATTTGCGAACAAGTGCTGATTAAGGGTAAAAAATAGCGTGTCTTGTCCTGGGCAAATGCTATATATTTGTTATCGAGGGCATAGTATACGGATGATGTTGTGCCGTTAATGTAAACGGGTGCGGGTAGAATTTGGAAGCTATTAAAAATATTTCCGACATCTTTTAGAGGGAGAAATGTGATAATATGGAAAGACGTGCGAACCGGTACTACAACTGTTTGTAGGAGACTGTAATAGTATAAACTGGTGTTATGTATCCCCTTAGGTAAGGCGAGGTAATTAGGGATGACTTGTTTGATACCCTGTAATACTTCTTGTAACTGGGTTGGTGATACTAGGGACATGGGTAATTTTCCCATGAGACAGCTACTAAGTGAATGATCAAGTCCAGCTACTATACCCGTAATATCCTGCAATGTTAACATCATCATGTCTATAGTTGTTTGCACATGTGTTAGGGCAGCAATCCTATCATTTAGTGTATCTGTAAGTAGTAGGACACGACTATTAATGCGATTGATAAATTTCCGCATAATTTCGACTCTATCTATTAATTCATTTAAAGCGCCATGGTTCAACTGGACCTGAGCCTTCGTTAGATTAAACACTGTTAAGGAGTCTTCCATGGCATGCTGGAAGGATTCTTGGGTTAGTTCAAAGCGTGTTAGTTTATCCTGTAATTCATTAATATCATCTTCTGCTGCAACTCCATATAATACTTTCTGGAATTTTCCCCAAAACGGGAGTAGTGAGCGCTTACTGCGATGTTTATTGAACATTGATGTCAATCCATTAATGCGTTCTGTTAGTTGCTGATATCGTTTTTTAAAGTCAAGGGCATGCTTTGTAATGAAAGCTATAATGTCATGAAATTGTTCATTATTTAGTTGTTCGTCCTTGTTATCTTGCATCGTTGTGGTAGACCATGTAGGTATGTGGCAAAAAAATTCAAAATTATTGGATAACAATGAAACTGATCTTGCTGAAAAGCTCTTGAAAAGTTCTTTCCAATGATACCAAGATCATCTCCATAGGGCCAAAAACAAGAAAGTTATGGTAGTTTTTGTGACATTAAATTAGCATAATTTCCGTCTACCTGAGATAGCATTAAAACAATGCATTTATGGATCCAGCTTTGTGACCGAAACTACCTAATAATGGGGAACGCCAAAAGTGTTGTAGTTTTCTGATTTATTGATCAATTTTTATGAATCAGGTATCATTGGAAAGCTTAGAAAATGCTCAGTAAGACTGTAACAATAAGAATGATAAGATTAACAATTCAAGAACATGGTGAAGATTTGAATTTTGACCATAAAAGATAAAATAAAAATTTTTATTTTCAAACTCGGTCACAACATTGCAATGACCCTGAGGAGAGGTATTCCACTATTGCCATTCAGGCCCGTAGCCAGGGGGGGACGGACCCCCCCTTGCTCGCGCAGAAACCCCCCCCCTTCGCGTACTTGCAACTTTGGGTTACGGTTAGACCCCCCTGGTACAAATCCTGTACACGCCCCTGCCGAGCAAATTGCCAACATTGAAAAACGAACCCCCCCCCCAATATAAAGCTGGCTACGGGCCTGGCCATTTACCTTTAACACAAAATCAAGTCTCCATACAGAAGATCAGCTGCTAGTGCCTGCTTTGAAATGTCATAGTCAGTACTGTCTTCATAGCACTCCTCCTCTGACCAATATGCAATATTATAATGACTGCCTCCCTTCTTCCTTTTCAGTTTTTCAATCTTTCCAGACCAGACGGTCTTCTGACTGGTGTCCTCATCATACCAAGTATGGCATATTGTGCGACCAACAACAGTCCCAGTGAGAATGTCAGCAAGCCCTGTGTAGACATCATGTGGAAGATCTGGGAACGCTGTTTGAATGTCATTAATGTCAATGTCTTTAAACTTCTTTTCCACATCCTTTCTTTCCTTTTCACTTCTCCTTTGTCGCTTATTTGCCAGCCTTATTGACATTTCTTTTCTCATCTCACTGTCTTTCATCCTATTTGCTTTTCTTTTTCTCCTTGCTTTCCCTATTGACCACATTACAATTTGTTCTCGTTTCTCTTGATACATATCGTCCAGCCATTGTACAACTTTGTTTTTCTTTGCACGCATTCTAGCAACAAGGAAGTCAACATTTGCATGTTTAGCTCGATCTCTCCCTGCACTATACATGCCCATGAGTTCTTCTGCATCAATGTTGTGCAGTCTTGCTGAAAGCGTTGTCTTTCGCAACTCATCTGAGACAGACATCTCAAAATAGCGTTTGTACTGACGTTCCAACACTCCCACTATCGCACGTAAACAAGATGACATCATTCCACTGAACAACTCCTGATCCACAGGTTGCTTTCTCAGCTTCTTCAAAGTGTCATCATCACCACCAAGATCCCTCTCAAAAAAGTCGTTGGTTTGCTCAAGAATGGTCAATGGGTTGGCGGCTGCCTCCTTCAGACGGCAATGATGTCCTTCACCACATGGATGCCATCAATGTGGGTGAGGTTACTCTCGGCTGCAGTATAAAATATCTGCATCCATGGGCCAGTGAGCACTTTACCGAGGAGGCCTAAAACCTGCATTTCAATGACTGCAGTCTTACTACTGAAGTCCTTTTTGAAGCTGGGTACCAGGCCACCACATGTAACAGACCCTGTTGTAAAGAAGTCCAAGGAAAGTTGATAGTGATGGAACAATTTTCCACAGATATAGAAAAGAATGTGTAAACGATTCCCTCTGTATCTTGGGATCAGTCCTTTTGGAAGATTGTTGTCTTGAAGGAAAGTTTTGAACCCCTTCGGATCGCCTTTGCCATCTTTATAGCGTAGTTTATTGACTTGCAATACAATATTTCCAATCATACAGTCATTCCCATACACCTCACCCCTTGATGTCTCTAAGGATTTTAAAGTGCTTCTGCATGTACTTGCAATAGTATCCAAAGGATGTAAATGACAGTTCAACTGGTTTAATGACTTATTCCAGGTTTCATTCACCTTTCTAATTGTAGCTTGATTGACAGTAGCACGATCAGTCATTGTGTTGGCAATATTCTCGATTATTGTAGAGCGGCAAAATTGATATTCCTCATGATGGAAATCTGCATATACATTAGCCATGTGGTCTATGGATGATGTAATGTGTCCATGGTAGTCATCTGCAGTACCACCAGGTAGTTCATCGATGGCTATTACTTCACATTCTGTCTCTGTTGTCAGGTGTAGGCTATTTATGTGTGCCCCTTCCTGTGTTGTAGAATCAAACCCCAAGGTAAGGTTCTTTGTCTTCATTGCCAGCTCAGCACTCTTTAGATCTGCAATGGAGTCCATCTCGCGAGTCATTTGTTCCACAGTGGTCCTGTGAGGAACTGCGCTCAACACCTCACCCCTTCTTCTGGCACTGCTTTCAATTAAGGATGGAATATTTTCTGTGGGGACCTGATTAACCACAGAATCATACACAACCATTCTGATTGGAACACCATAAGTCTTGCCATCTTTCATTGTGCTATTGCTGTGCTCTTTAGATTGGCTACGGCATTCTTCTAAGCTTTCCTCTAGCTCTAGTTTTTCATTTTGCAAAACAAGGATTAAATCATCTTTTCCCTTCATTTTATTTTTCAGCTGATTAAACTGTTGTGATACGCTTGAAGCAGCCTTCTTTGCCTTTCGATTTGCTTTGTGCAATGCTTTCAAACGTCTATGCTTGCACTGTTCCTTCTTCAAATCTTCTTTAACAACACCAGCAGCACTTTCTTTTAATTGTTTTTTTAGATGTGCGATAGTGGCGTCTTTAACCTTCATGACTATTTTTTTCCGTTTAATGTCTTGCTTTAGATATTTTATTTCAGTACACTTCTGCTCACTGAGTTGAGTTTTCAGCTGCTTCACTTTACCTATGTACACATCCATGTGAATTCTTTGCTGACTGGAAACAAATTCAAGTCTTTGTTTTAACTTTCGTTTCCTGGGAGTGATGTCTCTTTCACGAAGACTGTGACCTGAAGCCGGAGTTACTCGAGACTCTGTAGACAGTCCCCATGATGGTGACGGTGTTACAGCAGTGACAGAACATGAAGGTCCTGGTGTTTCACATTGTGTAGGATCGACCAGTCCCGATGAAGGAGAACATGGGTTCTCAGATACTTGATCTGAAGTATCTATTTCTTGTTCACAAGAAGCTACAGACACTGTTTTAAATTTGCTATTACAAAAGTTTACAAATTTATTCCATTCACTCTCACGTGCTGGCTTTTTGAAGAATTCAAAGGTTTTGCCAATTGTTCTCACATGATTTGCATTGGTGGTGCAAGTAGCTGTTAGAAGAGAGGAAATGGCATGAACTGTCTTTGCAACTGACTTTCCATTTTCACAGTAGATATGCAGAACATGTCCATTTTTCAAGTTTCCATCATTTGGAATAGTACTATATTCATCAGTAAGGTGTTGACGAGTTACTCCAGGTTTTGCCGGAGGAGGAGCACTTCTTTTTTTCTTCCCCATATCTACTGGAGAAAGACAGAGAAAAGACAATGTTTTATTGTTAATCATTTATTTATATTAGTTTTATTAGTTTATTAGTTTATCTTGGATGTGCTTAATTATTACCGTACATGTAATGTATACTGCACGCATTTCAAATGTTACTGTCTACGCAGAGTTCTAGAGTGTTCACAAGATTTTCTTAGTCACACTATGACCTTGACCTTTGACCTTGACCTCTGACCTTAAAATTTGTTGACGTTCGAGACATTGATATGAACTAACTTTGTACCAAGTTTGGTCAAAATCCGTTGAAGGACGTTGAGTCTAGAGTGTTCACGATATTTTCTAAGTCCAACTGTGACCTTGACCTTTGACCTTGAAATTTTTTGATGTTCGAGACATTGATATGGACTAAATTTGGTCAAAATCCATTGAAGGGCGTTGAGTCTAGAATCTACTCGTCTCGATTTATGAACAAATAAACCCATAGCTTTAGACTTTTAATAAAGATAATTATCCAAATAGAATACAAAGACCTACAAATACAATAATAAAAAAATTAATTAACAAGTGAGCAAATAAATAAATTCAATTTTTAACTCTAGTTTTCCATTTAAAACGATCAGCTGGGGCTTAACTTATTCATTCACTAAAAGCTGCCAAGCAAAATAAAGCCGTTCAGCCAATCACGAATGAGCATTACGGTCACGTGGGCAACAAAGTAGCAGGCAGCTTTTTCTTTATGATGGTACAACCGTTTTGCAATCCAAAATCATCGAATATATTAATGCCAATCTACATTAAATATCAGATTATCTGATCTCTAGACATATCACTAAATCTGTAAAATCCCCTTTGAAATAATAAAAATACTATTATTATGGCAAAATACCCCATCGTATTCACATCATTTTTCAATTCGCACACACATAATTCATGCTGAAATCATAGGCAGGTATGCAACATGCGATACGGCGGGACTAATAAAACACTGTTCGGGTCGATAAATTTCAATAAAATTTCACAAGTTCACTCTCCAATAATTAAATAATAATATAATAATAGTAAAAACGGATACTTTACTCACCTTCAGCAAAAATAATGGTGATTTGATGACCAAATTCAGGAATGCAAATGGAGGGCTGAAGTACGACCACTACCGGCTGTTCTTTGAACTTCCGAATCGTTTTTCAAGATGGCTGACTTGTGATTTACGTTATTGTATCGTGTGCATGTTTTTAAAAATAGAAATCATGTCACACCAAAGGGGATTAAACAGGGTTCCCCTTGCAGCCGGCGCCCAGAGGCAAGAAACGAAAACGAGGCTGTGCATAAGTTGGACATCGCCGCCGCGCGCAGATTGCCACATACCTAGACCATGGCGACTGAGTATGCCCCCGGTTATGAATGAGGTTTTTATATGTGTTAGTGGGGCTCTGTATTTCAGACCGTGGAGTGCGGTGGTGAAACAGATACTGGATTTGTTCATTTATTTCCTGCATGTAGTTCGTGACTGGTGCTAGGTCAAGTGAGAAAACCAAGGTTCACGAACTTTGTGTCACTGCGAGGTTTCCTTTGGGGATAAATAATTATCCTCGGACCAATACTAAAATTACCATTATGGTAGCGACACCCATTATGGTACGGTTTCCATATCTGCAAGGAAAAGAAAATACAAAGTGCGTAGTGACGTATGGCGAGACAAGTATCTAAAAGCTGAAGTCCTCCTATCGTTGTGCTTTGAAAGCTAAATTACGTTAGGTTATTTAGGTAGCTAATTAAGAAATATTGTCCGCAGTGGCGTTTGAGCTTTATGCCTCATGGTCCTAGGCAATTATGATCCATGGTTCATCTCCATTTCATTTATACTTATATCAAGAATCTAAGTCTTAATTTCTTAGTCATTCTTTATTCATTCATTCATAGTGTCATTCTTTCGGTCAGATTTATCTGAGTCATCAGTGACAGGGTTATGACAACGTTTACAATGCCGCCATCCCGCGACCATTTACGCAACCTATAGTGGCCTCACGGGCCGCGGATCGTCAGCCGTGAATGCAGCAGTTACTGCTGATTGCTTAGCTATCCACTCGTACCTGATTACCTTGATGAGAGGCATCTGAACGAGTATCTGCATTAGGTTGTACATGCAACGAAGCATTTGGTAAATATTGCGCCAATGGCAGCAAGTCACTGTCACTGTAGTCACTGTCTGAAACCCCCTGCTGGCCTGGTGACTCAGATTGCTCACTATCTGAATCTGCTGAATCTGATACTCGCGATGTACTTGGGTATGCAAGTTTAGTTTGTCATTGTGGCTGCCTTCTTATAGTTTTGTTCTGCGGCTCTGTCTTGTGTTTATATGCGTCAGGGCGGGGCTGGTCCCAATGCATGCATGGGTGGGCAGCGCGTAAATTATCTACATGGGCTGTCACTTCGCGCTTGGTTAGTTCATGCTGAAGTATGCACTTCTTTGTGTGTCCATACTTTTGTAACAATATAATGTGGTTTCCATGGTGATGCAAGTTTACGCATTGTGTCAGGCTTAAGGGTCGGGTCGTGGTAATACACCGGATCACCGGCCGCAAACTCCTGTTGTTGAGCTCTCTTATCATATTGTTGCTTGTTGCGCAAGCGCACCTCATGCGTCGCATCACGAAGGAACGAATATGACTGATGGAATCTTTCCAAGGTTAGTGCGATGGGGTCCTCATCATAGGTTGTTTTCTCCTGGGCAGTAACAAGTTGTCTAATGGAAGGGCGAGTGTTGCGAAGTACTATGTGTGCTTCAACGATATGCTGAGAGAAGATGCGGAATTAGCAAGTCCCAATTATTTTGATATTGATTTACGTAGCTAACTATCATGTTATTCAAGACACGGTGAAATCTTTCATTGGCTGCGTTAGAGGCTGAATGGTATGGGGCCCACCTGACTGCTTTAATGCCAAAATGGTTTGTTAATGTAGCCATAAGATTATTACAAAATTTAGTCCCATTATCAGACAGGAGGATTTTTGGACATGAGTGGCGAGGAATTATTTCATTAACTAGCAGGTCGGCTACTGTCTGCGCTGTTTTATCCTTGACTACGGAACATTCCGGCTAGCTAGTTAGTAAATCATGGAAGTGAATGACATATCTATTCCCTCTGAGTGTGAGTGGGTACTGACATGTGTCGACCGACACGACCTCGAATGGTGCATTAGGAATCGGTGCACCTAATGGGGAGCGAATGTATTGTAGCTTCCTAGAATTGAAAACAATACACTTGCAAACATATTTGTGAATTGCAGCATACATGCCTGGCCAGAAATATCTGCTTTTTACCTTAGAATATGTCTTGGAAAATCTTAGGTGCGCACTGAACTTATCATCATGGTGAAGGAAAATAATGGCTTCCTGAAAGATATGCGGTATAACCAGCTGACTACTTGCTTCTTGATGGGCTGATGGCTCTGTAAAGGCCGGCTTATGTCGGGTGCGATTGAATGCGATTCGACGCGACTCGACTCGACGCGACGCGACTGCAGTGCTTATGTCGACTTCGACGCGACTGCCTGCGGCTGCCTGTGACCAGTCACAGCCAGTGGCAGGCAGTCACAGAAGGTGCTTAGGTCGGAGCGACGATCGCGCAACTAATTATCAAGAGACCATTCAAAATGGCGACTTCCATGTTGCAAGTTTGTTTACAGTCAATTCACCATGAAAACATTGAAGTTTTGAGTGTAAATCGATAATTCCTTTATTATTGTGACACTGTGACTATTTACGATATATTTTGTTGACTTATTGATTCACACGTACTCCCTGTAGTGTATTGACTATTGTCTTGATTCACATTGTACCTTACCTATAAACAGTCATATGCCTATATATATATATATATAATATAATAATATATATCGAACCGTACCCAGGGTACCCTCCGATACGGCGATAGTACCGCTGATAGGGTCTATGTCCCCCGGGGTACTGCCGGAACATCGCTGGTAGCGGTCGGGTAATACGGAACGTACCCTGGTAAGTTAATAGTTATATGCAGACCGTACCTAGCCTCTACTATCCGAGTCTAGGGAGTGCCTGACGCCTACCCTAACCGAACCCGAACCGAACCCTAACTAACCTAACCCTAAATCCTAACCTAAATAATGCAAATAGTGACAGGGTAGCGTTCTGGTAATACCGGACCGTACCCAGGGTATGTTCCGGCAGTACCCTGGGGGACATAGACCCTATGAGCGATAGTACCCTGCCTGGGGGACATAGACCCTATGTCTATGAGCCCAACGATGTTGTTGTTTTCCTGTATATTATTTATATGTTCCAATCCAAATATCCTCGACCAAATATTTGTTCGATGCACTAATGTTCGCCAGTCTGTCCGCGTTCCAATATGTCCCGTTCACTCATACTCATATTTCAGCTCTATCACTATGTACATTCGTTAATTGTTTATATCTAGAGATCATTCATTGTCTATCAATATTTTTGTTTTAATATTCAGTCGTCTGCATAATAACTAATTCTATAGGGGCGGCTGACTTTGATGACCTGCAGGTATTTCGCCATCCCCGTGGTCTATTTAGTAATGATTGTATTTGTTTTTTGTTCACGGATTTATAATTAATGTGTGATTGTATATAACTTGTACTTATGCGTCAATGCACAAATAAATTTCTTTAAATCTTGAATCTTGAATAGCTCATGACTGTATTCGTCTTGTGTGTCTAGGGATGTATGATATACGTACGTGTCGCTGCCATGTTAAACTCTGATGTCTATATTAATTTACAGTCAAAACGCAGACAGCAAATTGTTACAGTCATACAGCTCTGGCGAAAACATGCTGCGGCCGCCGTCATGGCTATTGCCATAGATAGAAGAGAGCAACGAAGCAGGGGATACTGGAAAAAAGATTGGCTAAAGAACCACGACATGCAAGGGGAATACCTAGGGTCCCTATATACAGAGAGTTGCGCCAACTCAGGATTTGACTCCATGTTGTTTCCAAATGGATCCACACCGCTGCCGCTTAAGTACACCGCTGTATGGGTACGCTGTACAATGGTCCGTAGTAATTAATTAGACTAATCGTGCTTCAATAAACTCAAAATTTACAGAGATTATAGCTAAGACATGTGTCTATGTGTATCTAGATTTCTAGAAATGTAACTCAAATCGTTCGCGCCATATGATAGTTTAATTGTACACTTTCTTACCGCCCATAGCCGTGCGTATATTAACCTGTGCGATACCACGCGTAGATACTTGCTAATTAATTAAGCCACTCGCGCTTCAATAAACTCAAGAATCACAGAGATCATAGATAACACATGTGTTTATATGTATCTAGATTTCTAGAAAAGTAACTCAAATCGTTCGCGCCATATGATAGCTTAATTGTACACTTTCTTAGTGTAAACACAGCAGCTAGTCATTTTGGAAGTATAATGACAACTGTAATTCACAAGATAAATGCGTTCCACTCTCCACTCGCTCGCAGCTGTAACATGTGTTTTGCAGTTCTAGAAATCTAGATACACAGACACATGTCTTAGCTATAATCTCTGTAAATTTTGAGTTTATTGAAGCACGATTAGTCTAATTAATTACTACGGACCATTGTACAGCGTATCCATACAGCGCTGTACTTAAGCGGCAGCGGTGTGGATCAATTTGGAAACAACATGCCGTCCAGCAATCACGTGACCGATTTCTTCCGACTCGTCATGGCGCAACTCTCTGTATACAGGGACCCTAGGAATACCCACAACTAGTTACAGAATTGAGGGAGGGGACCGAGAAGGATACAAAAATTTTTTCAGGGTAACACCAGAAGAGTTCAAATTAATTGTCGACAAAATAAACCCATTAATAGAAAGGCAGGACACCAACTTCCACAAAGCCATCCCAACAGAAGGAAGACTGGCAGTCACACTGCGATATCTGGCCACAGGTTTGATTTATTTACAAAACATTGCAATGTGCATAACAATACAAAATGCATACAGTAAAACTCACACTTTTTCACATTTTGACATTTTGAAAACATGAAAACACTTAAGCCCGGCGCACACGTGAGTAATTTTACTCAAGTAAAATGATGCATGGGTCAAAATACTGAACAAAAATCTTCCGCACACGTGAGTATTTTGACGCATGCATCATTTTACTTTAGTAAAATTACTCACGTGTGCGCCGGGCTTCAGCAACAATAATGTTCTTTCTTAATAATGAAAACGACAACTTTTTAACGAAATTAGCTACCAGTATGTTATGCATTTTATCATTTTTTCCGGTAATTCCTTTAGATCACTGTCATACAACTTCAGACTAGGTGCTACAACAATTAGCGAAATAATCACAGAGACGTGTGAAGCGATATATTCAACAATGAAAGCTGATTACATGCAGGTGAATTAAAGCTGTGTGCATATTATGTCACAACTGATAGGTGTATTTTGGTGGTGTGGTTCTGCATCCCAGCAAGCCAGTTCTCCCTCACTTATGGCAGCATTGATCTGTGAAATAACGCACAATTTTATACGTTTATTATGAAGCGTCTTTAACTTTAACCCAACATATTCGCCAAATACCTCGTCCTCCCCTTTCTTGACTTCCTATGGAAACACAATTGGTGCCGTAAGCCCATCGGCGATCTTCTCCAGCAGTTTTTTTCCAATTTTCTTTTGTGTGGCCCAATGTTCTTTGCAACTGTCGGAGTTGGGGTGGCGGTTGTGCAGCGAGAAGTATCTGCATCATCATCCATTTCGTGAACAATGTCGTCATCATTGGAGCCATCAGCATATCCATCGTTATCATTGTCTCCATCATCACCAACATAGTCTTCAGCATCATTGTTATCATTGTTGCTGACCTGAAATCATAAATTTTAAAACAAGGTTATTTAGGGCCATGTACATGTACTAATTAATTTTTTTACTCAATGTGCCACAGACAGAAGAGTGGCTGAAAATTGCAGAGGGGTTTTCGAAGAAGTGGAATTTTATACTAGTATATATATATATATATATATATATATATAATATATATCTGAGCTTATTGAGCAGTCACGGCCTCAAAGTGGCCAAGGTTGATCGTGGATTCACAGCAGACGCGAGCAGTAGCGAAGACAACAATACAAGTTTGATGTTCAAACGGAACCCGGTGCTTTATGGCCGCGACCACAGGCCCGGTGCCATAAAGTACTACACAAACTTGGCTGAATGCACGCGAAACAGAAAGCAGTAATTACACAGTAAAGCAATGGCGAATCGAAAGACTCAGGCCAGCCTGCGTGCAGAGACGGTCTAGCGTCAAGTAAGCACTGGGCAGAGGGTGAGTCAGGAGTGAAAAAGCGTAATCGTTTATCTTTACATCGCTGAATCCTCGGTTGTGTATCTCGGCACCTGAGAGAAACACAGTGTCCTCCCACGTTTCCCTCAACTGCGAGAAACAGCACTTATATATACCTACGGTTGCAGCGTGTTAAGCACGTATAGAACAAGATAACAGGGATTCACGTGCGTGACGTAGTCAGTGGTTATGCACGTAACATTAATCAAGATACAGGGATTCGTTCGATGACGTAGGTGACAACCTTGAATCCAAATCCGTTTGGAAGCGGATCAGTATCCTGGTGACCCTTTGACGCTATTACCCCTTCTTTTTCCGAGTCTTGCGCTCGGCAAGCGCGGGTACGAGCGGTTCACAACAAAGCGGTCTGCCAATAATTGGCTAAAAAACGCGTGATTCCTAGCAATTCAATACAAAAGAAACATGCTGAAAAACGCTAATCCAGTGAGGCACGGACGGCTGGCAACATACGGGTGGACGGGGGCTGGGTGACACACCGGTACGCAACCCTGCCGCGTGACAACACTACACAATGCATCTACGTCAAACTAGACGCCACTGGTAACAACAAAACACCATAGCACGGGGCAAACTAAAACTTACTTTTACATTATTCATTTTAATTCATGACATTCATTTATATCAATTGCACCGGCACAATACACGTGTAGGAGCAGCGCAAAATGAACCCATGACGCAGCATAGGTCAACCGTATTACATCTCCAAATAACTATTACACAAAATAAATTTTAAGATTATACACGTCCCCGTGGCCGAGTCGGTAGGCCGGAGAAACCGTACCGAAAAGATTACGAGTTCAAACCCCGGTGAGGCAGGAAACTTTTTTACCTGTCTTAGCCACGTAAAACTCACTATGGAGATACAATGCTAGCGCATATATCCAACCTTCAAATAGTAGCAATTGCGCCTGTCGGCACGGGGGAATGGATAGCAGCTCCGGCCGTGGTCCTTGGGTAGTGAGCGCTGCGGCCAGTGTTCAACACTGGGCCGGGGCGTGACCCAGAAATTTTTATAAGAAATAGCTGCAAAATTGCGCTACTAGATGGAGGGCGCCACCTGTAGCCTGTCCGCTCACCATTAATCATACTCCAGTCAAATAAACCGCAGCATAAGAGACGGATGCACATGAACACGGCTAAAGATTTGTCTATAGTGTACTCGCCGATTTACTGTGAAGTACAGTAGTGTAAACATATGTGCGGCAGCCAGTGTGAATAAGCAGCTACAATCACCAACTACATCAGCAAGCTCCGGTATGTTAAAGTTTGTAATGTTTACATCTTTTCCTGCCAATGTGCCTCCACACTATGAATAGCGCTTCTGAATTATATACATTTACATCACATATCATGCCGCTTTATATCGGAGCAACCGACATACTACAGGCGTGCATAATATATATAAAAAAACAGATATCATGTTCGGTTTTTACGTCTCAATAAATGTTTTATTACATTGTCACGCCTATCTACCCAGTATCTGTACACGCTCTCTCCGGTATAGTAGCGCGTAGTGCAATTAGGTCGCGCGTATTGTCTAGCAGCCGAGTCTCCATCATGCTCTCCGCGACACGGAGCTCCGCAGCCGACATCTGCATCCTTAGCCCAATGCGAGGCCGAGGCTGCTGCTCTACGAGTCGCGGTGGCAACTTCCATGTGCGTATGTCCGCCTCGGCGGCAAAGCAGTCCCGGCTCGAGCGCCGGTTCCTCTTCGCCGCGAATCCCAGGGGTGAGGCTCGTCGCTTCCTGCCACGCCCCTCCTTCGCAGAGCCCTCCGCTGTTGCCATGCGTGTTACCTTCGCTTGCTCTCGGAAGTGGTCTGGGTCTGGAATCGTCACTCCCTTCAACGGCAGCAGATATCCCGCACCCGCACGCCTGTGGGCTGTAGGAGGGTCCGCCGTCGTCGCCCAGGCGCTAGACGCTGCAGATGGGTGCTTCCTCCGCACCTGGTGGACTCGGCTCAGGTGCTGGACCATCCTGTAGACAAGACTCACCGGCGTCCGGAAACGGCAGTCCTTCACCGGACAAGCATGAGTGGTCCCGGTACGGCGGTGGAACTCCTGTTCGTGCTCTCCCGCGTGGTACGTTGGCAGCAAGCATGCTCCGCACTACGACCAGCAGGCCGTTGGTACCAGCGAGGCGTTGACTGGCACCCCGCTGAACGAAGCTCGGCCTGGGCACAACCCTCTAGCGCCGGCTGATGGAGAAGGCGTTGCACGTCGCGAGGGGCTCCTGCTCCGGGAAGACTCTCCGATGAAAGACGC
>NW_014577561.1:85169-90992 GCF_000485595.1 Priapulus caudatus | reverse complement strand
CACCTCCCAATATCGTCTGGCTTCCAGTGACTCAGCTGCAAGTTCTGAGAACGGAGGCCGAGCCTCACGCTTCTGCAGAAGTTGCATCACCCGTCTCATGGTGGGGTCTGCCCGCTGCCACTCCCGAACCTGCGCATCAGTCCACTGACAGAGCGTCGCTCGGAGCTCCACCGGACAAGGCACACGAGCCTTTGGCTGTCGCCGAGTACGCACCGGACGCCCTGGGGCCGTCTTCTGTGCCTTCACGCGAGCCAGTATAACTCTGCGACAATCTGGGCAGTCCTGCCGCTTGCACGTACGACATCCCGGCGGCCGGGATAAGCCGTCTGCGTTGCCATGCAGTTTACCAGGACGGTGTTCAATCCGCATGTCGAAAGTGCCTAAATACGCAATCCACCGAGCCACCATGCCTTCCGGCTCCTTAAAGTTAAGGAGCCACGTCAGGGAGGCGTGATCTGTCCGGACCAAAAATGGCCGGCCAATCAGATAGTGACGGAAATGCTTGGCAAACGTTACGACAGCTAACAACTCACGATTCGTAGTGCAATTGTAGCGGTCTAAAATCAGTAACTATGTATATCTGTAAGAATAGCTTAAAACTGTATCTATAACTGTGTTTAAAGATATCCCACCGGCGCTACAACTGCGACTTAAATTCCGACACTCGACGTCAATGACAGTAATTAAATTCCAACGAGTGTCGATGCTATGACAGTAATTATAACGAGTGCTGTGTTGATGCTACGCTGACATTGTGACAGCAATTGGATTGCGACGATGAATGCCGATGATATGACGGCATTCGTCGACACTTTGATGTTATAGCGGTGATTGAATCACAAAAGGCGCTGTCAGTGTCGATGGTGTGACAACGTTAATATGCCGAAATACAAAGGGCACTAGGTCGAAGAGGTGACGACGATAATATGCCGACGTCACGACAGTGATTGAATCACAAAAGGCGCTGTCAGTGCCGATGATATGACGGCGTTCATAACTTCGACACTTAGATGTTGTAGCGGTGATTGAATCACAAAAGGCGCTGTCAGTGTCGATGGTGTGACGACGATAATATGCCGAAATACAAAGGGCATTAGGTCGAAGAGGTGACGACGATAATATGCCGACGTCACGACAGTGATTGAAACACAAAGGGCGCTGTGTCGATGAGATGTTGTGACAGTAATTGAATTGCGGCAAATGTGTGTCTTTGCGAACAGCGCATGCGTAATTTGCGGTCGTGCCTGTGTATATAAGGCGGAGCGCAAGGAAAATCGAGGAAGCTCCCGAGAGAACTGCTGCTCCTCGTCCGAACGAGGGAGTCGGTCGAGGAGGAGATAGGAATCTCCCGACAACCAGGCACGCATCGCAACCTCAGATTGTAACTGTATCAGTACTCAAATCTAAATTAAACAACATCAGTCATGGTATATATTCTTTGACTTCCTCTCATCTATGTATTGGCGAAACGTAACTTGGTAAAACAACAATAGTATAGAGTAACGTTAAAAATGTACGTCACACAATACCGTCGCTGAGTTGGACCGGACGTCTTACTGGCATAGGCTATAACCTTCTCATCTCCATCTTGGACCTGAGACAGCACAGCGCCATAGCTGATGCACTAGCATCGGTGTCCAGTATAAACTCGCCATTTCCCTGTGGATATGCAAGTACCGGAGCAGAGGTGAGTTGCCGTTTTAACGTATTGAAGGCCTCCTCACATTCCTCTGACCACCGAAAACCGACACCTTTCCGGGTAAGCTGCGTCAAAGCAGAGGTGAGTTGCCGTTTTAACGTATTGAAGGCCTCCTCACATTCCTCTGACCACCGAAAACCGACACCTTTCCGGGTAAGCTGCGTCAGTGGGTGCGCGGTAGTAGCAAAACCTGAGATAAATCGCCGATAATAATTCGCGAATCCCAGGAAGCTCCGCACGTCCGCAACAGATCGCGGCACCTCCCACTGTCCTACTGCTTTGACCTTCTCCGGATCACACTGGACGCCACCGGCCGTCACAACGTGTCCGAGATACGAGGCACTTTTCCGGAATAGCGAGCACTTTGTCGGTTTGAGTTTCAAGCCGGCATTCGCCAATCGGTAGAACACGTGGTGGTTGGCCAACGCCTTCTCAAATGACTGACCGAAAATGATCACATCATCGAGGTAGACCAAACACTCCGTCCATTGCAATCCTCGAAGGACCAGCTCCATCAACCGCTCGAAGGTTGCTGGACTGTTGCATAACCCGAAAGGCATGACCTTGAATTCAAACAAGCCCTGACGGGTACTAAACGCCGTTTTGGAAGCATCCTTTGAGTCCATCTCGACCTGCCAATACCCGCTCGTCAGATCGATTGTGGAAAACCACTGGGCACCGGCCAGGGAATCCAACGTATCGTCGATCCTTGGAAGGGGGTACGCATCCTTGATGGTCACCTCGTTCACACAGCGGTAGTCTACGCAGAACCGGGTGCTGCCATCCTTCTTCGTGACTAGCACGACAGGGGACGCCCACGGGCTATTACTCGGACGGATCATGCCATCCCGAAGCATTTTCTCGACCTCCCTGTTCATCACCTCCTGTTTCGTCAATGCACAGCGTCTCGGGGCTTGCTTAATATGGGGTGCGTACCCGTATTAATGGTATGCCGCACGAGACCAGTATGACCCAACCTCTCACCAGGAGCGGTGAACAAAGAGCCATACCGGCAGAGCATCTCTGCTACAGCCATCCTTTGTTTGTGGGTCAGAGCTTCATCCACTCCGTCCAACAGAGGTTGAAGATGACCCGGGACCTCAGTCGGTTTGCTATCTACCTCAACTTCTGAGTTCTCTCAGATTTCTGCCAGCGCAACCTGCGTGACCGGTTCTAGCCACGCTAGCTCGGTACCAGCATTGATGACCAGCTCTGCGTCTCGAGTTCACGACAGAGAGAGGAACGTCATGCCCGCTGGTATCCACCAGACATCGGGCCATGAGAGCTCCACTTCTTCCGTATTTCTTTCAAAATTTTGTAGTTGGCTCAGCCACTGCTAGCATGTCTTTGGTCCAGAGATCCTTGGCAAACTTACCCATTACCACAGTACCGTGGT
Source organism: Priapulus caudatus (assembly GCF_000485595.1). NCBI lineage: Eukaryota > Metazoa > Priapulida > Priapulimorpha > Priapulimorphida > Priapulidae > Priapulus > Priapulus caudatus. Next base: position 87,897 of record NW_014577561.1, on the reverse strand, counting down.
TCGGAGCAAGTACCGTGCGGCATGCTGCATGCAGCACCCGCCTCTGCAACCCATTCTTCTCATGCAGCACGTGCAGGACACCGTCAATGGTCAGATGTCCTCTGGTTACATCAAGCTGACACCCTCGGTCACGCATGAAGTCCAGTCCGAGCAACCCTCCGCGAAGACTCGATTCCACAACAAGCAAGTTGTGGGTATACTGCCTGCCGTAAATGGCCAGGTCCGTGCACAGTCCCCCCACTGCAGGGATGTCATTTCCCTGAGCATCTACCAACGTCGTCTCCACTTCCTGCAGGCCAGGCCTACATGGGGGTAACGAGAGGTAGGTTGCCCGATCCAGTAGCGAAATTTCTGCGCCAATGTCCACAGTGAAGTCAATCACTTGGCCGCAGAGTTCCACCGGAAGCTGCCAGGCAGCCCGCGGCCGAGGTCGGAGCTGACAACTCGTCACCTGGGCAGGCCATAACCCGGAACAACCGCGTACTGAATGCGGGCGTGCACATGGGCTGGCCACTACCCGTTTCCCGAGTCCTTATCCAAGAACCGGGTCCAACGGCGTGGCTGACTCCCGCGAGAGTACGACGGCGCCTCTGGCTCCAGTTCACCGGTACGGGTAGGACAGTGGCGTGAGATATGCCCGTGTCTGCGACAACGGAAACACTGCACCGCTTGGCCATCTGCCCGTGAATTTAGCCAACCCTTCCCACTGGCCCTATACGGTGCGCATTTAGCGTCCCCCGCCATCAGTGCCTGTATTAAGGAGGTAATTTGCTCCAAAGCCGCAGCTAGCAGCTGGGACTCCGAAGATTTTATTACTGCGCCCTCTGATGGGATTTGTACCTTCCCAGGCTGAAGGAGATCACTTTCGATCGGCGCCTGTGTGGTGGCCACCGGGCGAGCTTCTGGTTTACGAGGAACGGATCCCCGAGTTGACCTCGTAATGGACTCGTACTGATCAGCGGCCCGCGCTGCGCATTCCGCCGTACCATCATCTCTGTCCATTACGTAAATTTTCGGGGCCGCGTCTGTAATCGCACGGAGCACCAGCCAGCGTGCACGTCTGCTGCACTCTAATCGAGAGAGTCCGAGCTCAACCTTACCGACCAGCTGTTCTAACTCTCGTGCGAATTCAGTCCAGCTCTCTGTCGGCTGCTTTATCCGCTCATCGAGCCGGAGCCGTCGGTCGAGTTCAGAGCCGGGAGGCTGCAGCCTAGCCGTCAACGCCCAGCGAATCTTCCTCGGAGGACTTACCCGTACATTCGTACAAAACGGCAGACGCTGGGTAGTCCAGGGCACCAGCCATATGCGCCGCTCGCTCGGCAGCAGTCCAGCCATTGTGACGTGCTACGACGTCGAAATGCCAGAAAAACGTGTCTAACGTCTCGGACCCTTGTCCAGAGAATGTGCGCAACCTCATCGTGGTCTGCGGCTTGGTATGCGCAAGCAGACCTACGCGGTCCCAGCTAGACATTTCCGGCCCTCTGCCGAAGACCGGGTTGACGGGTTGATACCCCCGTAGCCCCTCGTCAGGGCGATTCGCTGCTCCACCCGTTAGACTTGCCCACGGGGTAGACGTGCTGGGGCACGGTGGGGCGAGCGACTCAGCCTTCCACCGTCCACTCCCACTGACGTCCGGCCGTCTTGGGACAGCCTCAAACAGAGAGATACCATGTACCATCGCTGAGCAATGAGCGTGGGACTCATGGCTCGTGACCGGGAAACCCATGGTTTCCAGCTGACCTTCCACATAATAAGTATAAACTCGCCATTTCCCTGTGGATATGCAAGTACCGGAGCAGAGGTGATATGCCGTTTTAACGTATTGAAGGCCTTCTCACATTCCTCTGACCACCGAAAACCGACACCTTTCCGGGTAAGCTGCATCAGTGGGTGTGCGGTAGTAGCAAAGCTTGAGATGAATCGCCGATAATAATTCGGGAATCCCAGGAAGCTCCGCACGTCCGCGACAGATCGCGGTACCTCCCACTGTCCTACTGCTTTGACCTTCTCTGGATCACACTGGACGCCACCGGCCGTCACAATGTGTCCGAGATACGAGGCACTTTTCCGGAATAGCGAGCACATTGTCGGTTTGAGCTTTAAGCCGGCATTCGCCAATCGGTCGAACACATGGTGGAGGTTGGCCAACGCCTTCTCAAATGACTGACTGAAAATGATCACATCATCGAGGTAGACTAAACACTCCGTCCATTGCAATCCTCGAAGGACCAGATCCATCAACCGCTCGAAGGTCGCTGGACTGTTGCATAACCCGAAAGGCATGACCTTGTGATCAAACAAACCCTGACGCATACTAAACGCCGTTTTGGAAGCATCCTTTGAGTCCATCTTGACCTGCCAATACCCGCTCGTCAGATCGATTGTGGAAAACCACTGGGCACCGGCCAGGGAATCCAACGTATCGTCGATCCTTGGAATGGGGTACACATCCTTGATGGTAACCTCAATCACACAGCGGTAGTCTACACAGAACTGGGTGCTGCCATCCTACTTTGTGACTAGCACGACAGGGGACGCCCACGAGCTATTGCTCGGACAGATCATGCCATCACGAAGCATTTTCTCAACCTCCCTGTCCATCACCTCCTGTTTCGTCAATGCACAGCATCTCGGGACTTGCTTAATAGGGGGTGCGTACCCGTATTAATCGTAAGTACGAGACCAGTATGACCCAACCTCTCACCAGGAGCGGTGAACAAAGAGCCAT
>NW_014577561.1:81644-84444 GCF_000485595.1 Priapulus caudatus | reverse complement strand
TCGTCTCCACTTCCTGCAGGCCAGGCCTACACGGGGGTAACGAGAGGTAGGTTGCCCGATCCAGTAGCGAAATTTCCGCGCCAGTGTCCACAGTGATGTCAGTCACTTGGCCGCAGAGTTCCACCGGAAGCTGCCATGCAGCCCGCGGCCGAGGTCGGAGCTGACAACTCGTCACCTGGGCAGGCCGTAGCCCGGAACAAATGCGTACTGGATGCGGGGGTGCACATGGGCTGGCCACTACCCGTTTCCCAAGTCCTTATCCAAGGACCGGGTCCAACGGCGTGGCTGACTCCCGCGAGAGTACGACGGACCCTCTGGCTCCAGTTCACCGGTACGGATAGGGCAGTGGCGTGAGATATGCCCGTGTCTGCGACAACGGAAACACTGCACCGCTTGGCCATCTGCCCGTGAATTTAGCCAACCTTTTCCACTGGCCCTATGCGGTGCGCATTTAGCGTCCCCCGCCATCAGTGCCTGTATTGAGGTGGTAATTTGCTCCAAAGCCGCAGCTAGCAGCTGGATTTGTACCTTCCCAGGCTGAAGGAGATCACTGCCGATCGGCGCCTGATGGCCACCGGGCAAGCTTCTGGTTTACGAGGAACGGATCCCCGAGTTGACCTCGTAATGGACTCGTACTGATCAGCGGCCCGCGCTGCGCATTCTGCCGTACCATCATCTCTGTCCATTACGTAAATTTTCTGTGTCGCGTCCGTAATCACACGGAGCACCAGCCAGCGTGCACGTCTGCTGCACTCTAGTCGAGAGAGTCCGAGCTCGACCTTACCGAGCAGCTGTTCTAACTCTCGTGCGAATTCAGTCCAGCTCTCTGTCGTCTGCTTTATCAGCTCATCGAGCCGGAGCCGTCGGTCGAGTTCAGAGCCGGGAGGCTGCAGCCTAGCCGTCAACGCCCAGCGAATCTCTTCCTCGGAGGACTTACTTGTACATTCGTACAAAACGGCAGACGCCAGGAGGTCCAGGGCACCACCAGTCCAGCCATTGTGACGTCGAAATGCCAGAAAAACGCGTCTAACGGCTCGGACCCTTGTCCAGAGAATGTGTGCAACCTCATCGGGGTCTGCGGCTTGGTATGCCCAAGCAGACCTTCGCGGTCCCAGCTAGACATTTCCGGCCCCCTGCCGAAGACCGGGTTGACGGGTTGATACCCTCGTAGCCCCTCGTCAGGGCGATTCGCTGCTCCACCCGTTAGACTTGCCCACGGGGTAGACGTGCTGGGGCACGGTGGGGCGAGCAACTCAGCCTTCCACCGTCCACTCCCACTGACGTCCGGCCGTCTTGGGACAGCCTCAAACGGGGAGATACCATGTACCATCGCTGAGCGATGAGCGTGGGACTCATGGCTCGTGACCGGGAAACCCATAGTTTCCGGCTGGCCTCCCACATAATAGTCGGGCGATGCATCCATCAGCCCCAGACCCGCAGTTACTCTGCCATCCCAATTCCGAGAAGCCCGCTCTGCCGCCGAGACTTGAGGGGCCTTGGCACTTATCTCCNCGCTTATATCCAACCTTCAAATAGTAGCAATTGCGCCTGTCGGCACGGGCGTATGGATAGCGGCTCCGGCCGTGGTCCTTGGGTAGTAAGCGCTGCGGCCAGTGTTCAACACTGGGCCGGGGCGTGACCCAAAATTTTTTATAAGAAATAGCTGCAAAAATAGACGGAGGACGCCACCTGTAGCCTGTCCGCTCACCATTAATCATAGTTCCAGTCAAATAAACCGCAGCATAAGAGACGGATGCACATGAACACGGCTAAGGATTTGCATACAGTGAACTCGCCGAATTACCAGTAGTGTACACATATGTGCAGCCAGTGTGAATAAACAGCTACAATCATCAACTACATCATCAAGCTCCGGTATGTTAAAGTTTGTAATGTTTACATCTTTTCCTGCCAATGTGCCTCCACACTATGAATAGCGCTTCAAAATTATATACATTATTTAAATCACCTAGTGCATATCATGCCGCTTTATATCGGAGCAAAAGCAATCGCAAAAAATACCATATTCGGTTTTTACGTCTCACTATATGTTTTATTACATTATCATGTCTATCTACCCAGTTTCCGTACACGCTCTCTCCCGTACAGTAGCGCGTAGTGCGATTAGGTCGTGCGTATCATCCAGCAGCCGAGCCTCCATCATGCTCTCCTCATGGTTCCTCCTTACCGCGGATCCCAGGGGTGAGACTCGTCGCTTCCTGCCACGCCCCTCCTTAGCGGAGCCATCTGCTGCTGCCACGCTTGTCACCTTCGCTTGCCCTCGGAAATAGTCTGGGTCCGGAATCGTAACTCCTTTCAACGGCAGCAGATGTACGTTGCTCCGAGTACTTATGCATGTGTCGGAGCGTGTGTTTCACGTTACCACCGTTCACTGTCGATGCAATGAATCACTACCACGCGCTAATTGCCACGTGGGAAGTTAGTGATCACTCTCACCCTTGCCATGAACAAACCAAAACGCTGGCAATGGGGGTGTCCGGGTTTCAGACGTTTCTATCCAAGAGCGCTTACTCGCACGGAAGGGGCGCCACTGCTTCGACTCGGACGGAGGTAAGGTAGTACTTCGCCTGAATCCCCTTACGGAACAACCTTCGTACTTGACGGACTGCGTCAGGCCCACCATTACCCGATATACCGGCGTCGTATACCGACGGAGAGGTGTGATCCTCACCCGTGCCTGTGTTCAATCGGTCTCACGTGCGGAAAGCATTAAGGCCTATTTACACGATGCGTTTTGGACGTACGTTCTAGACGTACGTCAGACGCATACGTCCAAAAC
>NW_014577561.1:75457-78444 GCF_000485595.1 Priapulus caudatus | reverse complement strand
CTAAACGCCGTTTTGGAAGCATCCTTTGAGTCCATCTCGACCTGCCAATACCCGCTCGTCAGATCGATTGTGGAAAACCACTGGGCACTGGCCAGGGAATCCAACGTATTGTCGATCCTTGGAAGGGGGTACGCATCCTTAATGGTAACCTCATTCCCACAGCGGTAGTCTACGCACAACCGGGTGCTGCCATCCTTCTTTGTGACTAGCACGTCAGGAGACGCCCACGGGCTATTACTCGGACGGATCATGCCATCCCGAAGTATTTTCTCGACCTCCCTGTTCATCACCTCCTGTTTCGTCAATGCACAGCGTTTCGGGGCTTGCTTAATAGGGGGTGCGTACCCGTATTAATCGTATGCCGCACGAGACCAGTATGACCTAACCTCTCGCCAGGAGCGGTGAACAAAGAGCCATATCGGCAGAGCGTCTCTGCTACAGCCATCCTTTGTTTGTGGGTCAGAGCTTTATCCACCACGTCCAATATAGGTTGAAGAGGACCCGGGACCTCAGTCGGTTTGCTCTCAGCCTCAACTTCTGAGTTCTCTAGGATTTCTGCCAGCGCAACCTGCGTGACCGGTTCTAGCCACGCTAGCTCGGTACCAGCGTTGATGACCAACTCCGCATCTCTCGAGTTAACGACAGAGAGAGGAACGTCATGCCCGCTGGTATCCACCAGACATCGGGTCATGAGAGCTCCACTTCTTCCGTAACTCTTTCGAAATTTGGTAGTTGGCTCAGCCACTGCTAGCATGTCTTTGGGCCAGAGATCCTTGGCAAACTTACCCATTACCACAGTACCGTGGTTCGGAGCAAGTACCGTGCGGCATGCTGCATGCAGCACCCGCCTCTGCAAGCCATTCTTCTCATGCAGCACGTGCAGGACATCGTCAATGGTCAGATGTCCTCTAGTTACATCAAGCTGACACGGTCACGCATGAAGTCCAGTCCGAGCAACCCTCCGCGAAGACTCGATTCCACAACAAGCAAGTTGTGGGTATACTGCCTGCCGTAAATGGCCAGGTCCGTGCACAGTCCCCCCACTGCAGGGATATCATTTCCCTGAGCATCTACCAACGTCGTCTCTACTTCCTGCAGGCCAGGTAGGTTGCCCGATCCAGTAGCGAAATCTCCGCGCCAGTTACCACAGTGAAGTCAATCACTTGGCCGCAGAGTTCCACCGGAAGCTGCCAGGCAGCCCGCGGCCGAGGTCGGAGCTGACAGCTCGTCACCTGGGCAGGCCGTAACCCGGAACAAACGCGTACTGGATGCGGGGGTGCACATGGGCTGGCCACTACTCGTTTCCCGAGTCCTTATCCAAGGACCGGGTCCAACGGCGTGGCTGACTCCCGCGAGAGTACGACGGAGCCTCCGGCTCCCGTTCACCGGTACGGGTAGGGCAGTGGCGTGAGATATGCCCTTGTCTGCGACAACGGAAACACTGCACCGCTTGGCCACCTGCCCGTGAATTTAGCCAACCTTGTCCACTGGCCCTATGCGGTGCGCCTTTAGCGTCCCCCGCCATCAGTGCCTGTATTAAGGTGGTAATCTGTTCCAAAGCCGCAGCTAGCAGCTGGGACTCCGAACATTTTGTTACTGCGCCCTCGGATGGGATCTGTACCTTCCCAGACTGAAGGAGATCGCCCCCGATCGGTGCCTGTGTCGTGGCCACCGGGCGAGCTTCTGGTTTACGAGGAACGGATCCCCGCGTTGACCTCGTAATGGACTCGTACTGATCAGCGGCCCGCGCTGCGCATTCTGCCGTACCGTCATCTCTGTCCATTACGTAAATCTTCTGGGCCGCGTCCGTAATCGCACGGAGCACCAGCCAGCGTGCACGTCTGCTGCACTCTAGTCGAGAGAGCCCGAGCTCAACCTTACCGACCAGCTGTTCTAACTCTCGTGCGAATTCAGTCCAGCTTTCTGTCGGCTGCTTTATCCGCTCATCGAGCCGGAGCCGTCGGTCGAGTTCAGAGCCGGGGGACTGCAGCCTAGCCGTCAGCGCCCAGCGAATTATTTCCTCGGAGGACTTACCCGTACATTCGTACAAAACGGCAGACGCCGGGTAGTCCAGGGCACCAGCCAGATGCGCCGCTCGCTCCGCAGCAGTCCAGCCATTGTGACGTGCTACGACGTCAAAATGCCAGAAAAACGCATCTAACGGCTCGGACCCTTGTCCCGTGAATGTGCGCAACCTCATCGGGGTCTGCGGCTTGGTATGCCCAAGCAGACCTTCGCGGTCCCAGCTAGACATTTCCGGCCCCCTGCCGAAGACCGGGTTGACGGGTTGATACCCCCGTCGCCCCTCATCAGGGCGATTCGCTGCTCCACCCATTAGACTTGCCCACGGGGTAGACGTACTGGGGCACGATGGGGCGAGCGACTCAGCCTTCCACCGTCCACTCACACTGACGTCCTGCCGTCTTGGAACAGCCTCAAACGGGGAGATACCATGTACCATCGCTGAGCGATGAGCGTGGGACTCATGGCTCACGACCGGGAAACCCATGGTTTCCGGCTGGCCTCCCACATAATAGTCGGGCGATGCATCCATCAGCCCCAGACCCGCAGTTACTCCGCCATCCCAACTCCGAGGAGCCCGATCTGCCGCCGAGACTTGAGGGGCCTTGGCACTTATCTCCTGCCGGGTAGAACTATCTACTGTCAAGCAGACGCCAAGGACATCTTCCCTCGTTAGAAAGGGGACACTGCGAGGTGTCTTTTTCAGTGCAGGACGTTTCGGTGCAGTGGCAGCGGACGTACGCTCAGCACTGCAACACTAGGGGTCATCACAGCCCCTGCAACCACAGCCGGGTGCCGCCGCGTGGCACCAGCCGCACGCCTGCCTACTGGCCCGGACCTGGTAGCGAGTGGCATTTGCTTAAAGCACAAGCCAACACGACCCTGCCGGAAGTACAGTTACTGCTGTCTGGAATCCACCAGCACATGGGCTGTCTTTCTGCTCGTTCTTTGTGTGAATCCTGGTC
>NW_014577561.1:73160-75017 GCF_000485595.1 Priapulus caudatus | reverse complement strand
GGGGGGGGGGGGGTGGGGGGGGGGGGGGGGGGGGGGGGGGGGGGGGGGGGGGGGGGGGGGGGGCGGGGGGGGGGGGGGGGGGGGGCGGGGGGGGGGGGGGGGGGGGGCGGCGGGCGGGGGGGGGCGGCGGGGGGGGGGGGGGGGGGGGGGGGGGGGGGGGGGGGGGGGGGGGGGGGGGGGCGGGGGGGGGGGGGGGGGGGGGGGGGGCGGGGGGGGGGGGGGTGGGGGGGGGGGGGCGCGGGGGGGGGGGGGGGGGGGGGGGGGGGGAGGGGGGCGGGGGGGGGGGGGGGGCGGGGTGAGATCCGCGTTTGCAACACTCAACTTTGCGTATTATTGTCTTCGGTATCTGCTCGCGTCTGCGTGTGGAATCACGATCGAACTGTGGACTTTGAGGCGCCGCTGACTGGCCTCAAACGTCACAGTGGTGCCGTAGAGACGGTCAATCCGTCAGTAAGCACCGGGCAGAGGGTGAGTCCAGGAGTGAAAAAGCGTAATCGTTTATCTTACCACTCGCTGATCCTCGCGTTGTGTATCTCGGAGCACCTGGAGAGAAACACCAGTGCTCACACCAGTGCTCTCACCAGTGCTCCCCACCAGTGCTCTCACAAGTGTTCCCTTCTACTGCGAGAAACAGCAGCTTATATACTAACAGTTGTCACGTGCTTATGCCACGTGATCATCAAACAAGATACAGGGATTTACGTCGCGTGACGTAGTCACGTGGTTAAGCCACGTAATCATCAAACAAGATACAGGGATTCAAGTCGCGTGACGTAAGCGAAACCTTACATACCAATCCCGTTGGGACGCGGGTCACGTGATCCTGGTGACCCTTGACCGCTACAATTCTATATATATTTACTAGCTGCGGGTACCCGCTGCGCTGTGTAAAATCGTGCTACTAATTCATAGTACTAATAATGGGACAGAATAAGAACATTGGGTAAAAATCGACAATAACATTGCAGACAATATTAATATTTAGAAATGAGTATAATAAGATAATAAGCATGGGAAAAACGAAAAAACTGTTACGTATGACATTTATATGACAGCACAACCGAACTTAGAACCCCTGGGACATAATAGTAATATGGTATAAATGACAAAAAGTTATTATAAGAGCATGTAGGAATGAGTTGGAATTTTTATTTGAAAGCCTCTTGATAAAGAATGTTTTTCGTCTTATTCTCTGGTGCAAAAATGTAGAGATTCCTGGCGTCTCCAACTCTTGAGCTCCCCACGTACAGCTATCCATTGTGAGATCGTAGCATAAATAAAAGGAATATAGTATCAGGAGCTAATAATGAGAAATTTGTCATTATTAGCTGCTCATAGTATAGATAGAGACACGCAACCATGCACATTGAAATGAAGAAATTTTCCTACTGAATCTGAAACTGCATAGCTTTCGAATGGTACAAATTACAATGCATTGTGAGATCGTAGAATCTGAACTGAACCTCTGAGCTGAGTGAGTAGTACCTCTGAACTGGTGAAACTGGTGCTGGTTGTGGTGCGTTTTAGTATTGGTTTCGGTTTCACAATACCAGCAGCCGGATGAGGTGAGGGAATCGATTTTTCTCTGTGTGGCAGCATTGTACAGTGAGTGCTGACATTGTGTGAAGATTCACGAATTGAGGGGTTTTTCACGGATTTTTCGGTGAGTTTGACAGGTTTTTTTCATCTAGGAACACTCCCCGGGTATAAGAGATGGCCCTGTGAAAATTGCATCCAGATCGCTTGGGCGGTTTGGCCGCCTATAGGGAAGATACATACATACATACATACATACATACATACATACATACGAACTCAAATATATATTAGATACGGAGGGTGCTTCTGTTGTGTGTT
>NW_014577561.1:60560-73135 GCF_000485595.1 Priapulus caudatus | reverse complement strand
AGAGATTCGGCTCGCGATGAGGTGATTGTGCTCATCGTCTTGCGGTCGGCGGCGGCGCGGGAGGGGACGCGTTCAGGGGACGCCCGTCTGCTGCGCGGCACCTCTTATAGTTCACTGTATGCGGCGTGCGTACTTCCTTCTAGAAGGGGGGAGAGGTGAGAGTGAGAGTTGAGAGTGAGAGAGAGAAGGGAGGAGAGAGGAGAGAGAGAGAGAGAGAGAGAAAGAGAGGAGAGAGGAGAGAGAGGGAGAGAGAGAAGACGAGGGAGGGAAACACAGTTAGAGAGAGAGGAGAGAGAGAGAGAGAGAGAGGAGAGAGAGAGAGAGAGAGCGATTACAACGGCAGGTGCAAAGGAAATAGTGAACGTCGGAAAGAGACGACGACTATGCACGTTGACAGTTGAAGACTCTGCTAGTTAATGTAATTTATGTAATCTGTAATTTTCCCCTAGAGGTGCAATTCAATTGTTCAGTTGCCTGTACACTGGGCTGTGAACGAACGGCAGACAGTCGTTAATATTTTGTAGCTCCTACCTTGGTAAGTTATTCTCACAGGTCGATTCGATGTCAACTAGATCGACACTAGTAAAAGTCGGCAGCCGAATCGAGCTAAGAAAAGTTGTATTGGGCCGTTTAAGACGGACTATATTCCCAGGCACAAGAACTATAACGGCCGCCGATATAATTTGCCCGTTAAGATCTTATGAGAGCCGAGCCATTACACTCGAGTCGATTAACATGCGTAGCGCGCATACATCTATTGCTCCTAAGGCCCGGTCGGTCGTTGACGGATGCCATTGTTCAGCCTGCTCTGCAGGATGATTGACAGCTCACGCATCCTGTTAGCTCCCGCCTCCTCGAGTGATTACTGCACAGCAGGAGCGAGGCTGAAATAACGACCGTCAGAATGCAGAGATTGCCACACTTTTTTTGAGCAAACTGTAGTGAAGGATGTCTGAAATCTGCGTGAACCGAGTATGTAGGGGTTCGCGGCATGGTCCCCCCGGAAAATTTTATATTCGAGATGCATTTCTGAATATGGGACCCCAACTGAAATAGTTACACTGATATTGCTGTATCTTGATGTAGTTATTTCAATCATGTTATGTCAATGTAACACTGAAAGAAAACATTAGAAATACTCATCATTTAGTGGTCAAGCAACGAAATTCGTATAAATACGGATCAATGTAGTGGCATCTCTGGCGAATGACGGAGACCAGTCTGAATGAACTTCGACTTTTTCACGGGCCGTCGCAAGCCGTAAAAGCCCTGCTCCGGTGTCACATGCCTTTTTTTCCAACCCGTCAACTTTTGTGATTCGAGTTGCTAAATCAAGCGAAAAATCAGCCGCGTTCTGAGTAATGACAAGGATCTTTTTTAGGCCCGTGGTTTTCTCGACAGGAAGCTGATAGAGGCGGGCTTACCCGGTCTACGAAAATGTAGTTCTCTTCATGAGTAATAAACTCAAAGACTAATCGGGCGAAGTCTAGACAGTGTAGGGCGGAAAAAAACTTCTTTTTCGTCATTTGAAGTCTCTATAAGAATGCACTTGTCTCTTTTCCATAATGACGAGTAACTTCAAAACGACATACATCCTAATTAAACTCGAATGGGGAGAACAAGGACACAACGAAGAGCTCGCGTTGTTTGGGCTCAACATCGGGAGGCGTGGGGAGAAAGCGAGATTGAGAAGGGAGCGTCAGCGTTACACCCCTCACCCCCCGCCCTCGCTCTTCTTTCCAGCATTCTGAATTCGCCCTTGAAAGCTGAACGTGCGGCTGTGTTGGAAAGACTCAAGTTACTCGCATATGCTCGAGACCAGACCTTAACTTAAAACACCTATAAACAAGTGAAGCGTCAGGTAACATACTGGCGTGGGGGGGTAGGGGTGTGTGAAGTGGATAGGGGGGTGGGGGTTAAATACATCAGGCGGGCAACAAATCAGACATTACGTAATTTACTAAGAGACAGAGGCGCGAGTAAACGACTTGATTTCTGTTCCAGGTTGGTCCAAGTACATTGATTACTTTTACATTAAGCGTAATGGCCACGAGAAGTGAGACATAAACGTGGCACATCTTAGGTTAATAACACATCAAATCTAAGTGCGCTCTGACAGATGTATCAAATAACGTGAATGGGTTGGCGTAACCCCTCTACGACAACATAGACGTACCCGACACGAATAGGAAAATTTTCTGGGTCTTTCCTCTGGAGTTAAAGGTGATCCTACAGGAGCGGACACCGTCCATACGGATCACTTATAACGGGCTACCCTCGACCGACTATACAGAGCAGCTTCTCCTAGTTGCGCAAACCGGCGCGCGCCCGTTTGGGAACTTCCCCCGTTTCAATCGGTTGGCCGTTAAGTTCTTTCAGCCCAATTAAAAATTATTTTTATATTTCTTATTTTTTTAATGGAATGGTACATGAGGAACAAGGCTGAGGTTAGTCAGCTTTGGAGGCGCTGCTGCTACTCGGCATTGCAGGGGCACCTCGGGCAAGAATTTCCCATTAGACCACTGGCAGCAAACAAGTCCGCACTGTAGTGTCTGCACTACGACACCGCATCTATTGACATATATATAAATCGTTTAATATAGTTGTTATAAGTAGTTTATAGTTGTTATAGTAGCTCTATAGACATTATTAATTAATTATTCATCACCATGGGGTCAGCGCACGAAAACAGGCTAAGTAGGCAAATTTTGTAACAATGGTGCTCAGGCAGGAGCAAGAGGGTGACACGCACTGTACACGCGGGTAAACGCAGTACGCGCGCGTACAACGAGTAACGCAGATACACCACGACAACGCGGGTATACGGAGATACACGCCGTAACACGCCGTCACGCAGATCACGCACGTAACACGCGGGTACGCCAGTGCCGCAGATACACGCACGTACGGCAGGTACAACGGGAGCATTAAAGCCGTAGCGGTAATGCACGTAGGGGTTAAAACCTGCCCACGCAGAATACAACCGTACGCGATACACGCGGGTACCGCAAAGTGCCGCAGATACCCACGTCATCGGCGGGTCACGGAGATACGCCGTTACAGGCGGGTAACGCCCACAGCGATACAGCACGTTAGCAATACCACGCATAACACGTACAACGCGATATCACGCACGTATATGCGTGTACGTGATACGTGCGTAGTTTATGTGTGTAAGTGACGTGTCGTGCGTGCGGACGCGTGTTAAGTGGTGTATCTCGTGTACCGCGTGTAGGCGTGTACTGCGTGTACGTCTACGTGACGTGATCTGAGCGTAGCGTGCGTGTAGTCGCGTGTACCAGGTGTTGTCGTGTACGCCGCGGGTACGTGCGTGGTACGTGCGTGTACCGGTGTACCTTGCGGTATCCTCCGTGTCCGCGTGTACAGTGCAGTGTATCTGCGTGTACGTGTCGGTACGATGCGTGTACCCCTCTGTGGTGCCTGCCTGAGCATTGTTTACAAAATTGCATAGTTAGGCCCGTATTTCGTGCGATGACCCCAGGCATGAATAATATTTGAAGACTGGTCTATTAGTTGTTATAAGTTAGTAATTATACTAATATATAATGTTATGCTGTGTTGGTTGGTAGCTGCAGTGGGACTTGTTCTTGGGCTGCAGTGAATCGACCAGCCCCCGGAACCCCCCTAGTTTCCCTCCCCCTCCCCTCCCCATCCCTGTTCAATTTATCTGGGAGAACTCTGAGGAGGTAGGACTGGCATCGGATCGACCGTAACTCGCATGACGGGCCTCTTATGGGGGGGGCGCGGGTCTTCTACTCGCGGATTCGCGCGGTTTCGTCCGCCTTACATATTATTCTCCTGCCCCGTCGCGCGCGGAGCGGCCTTTCGACGTTCCTCCTCTCCTCCTTTTCGGCCACGGCTTCTCTCGCCGTCCCCCTCCGGGGATTCTCCTCCTCTGCTTTTGCCTTCTTCATGTGGCGACGAGAGACTCAGTTTCTCTTCGGCGGCGGCCGCCGTTCCGTGCCCGCGAACCGCTCCGGTCGGTCGTCACGACGAATGTACGGCGCTGTCGTCCTCATCGAAGTCGGAGATGAGGATCGGCTCGTCGTCGCTGATGCCGGCGTCGCAGCACGGCGTCGACCATGACGGTCGCACGCGCTGGCCGCCCCCGCCGCGGTCGTGTCGTGTCGGCAGCGCGCCGCCGCAGGTCGCGCGCACGTCCCGGAAACTCGATCGTGGTCGCGTCGGCCGCTGAGGAACGGGCCGCGCGGCCACGGCGACGGGCGGGCCTTCGGCGGCGCCCCCTGTGGCGAGGAGGGCGAGACGTTGACGTCGTCCGTACACTGTCTCGTCGACTCCTTGAGTCGTCGGCCTTGCTCAAGAGTCTCCTTGAGTTGTCCCCCTCTCGCTCAGAGCTCCTTGAAGGTCGTCCCCTTTTCAAGAGCTCCTTGAGTCGTCCGCCCCTTGCTCAAGAGCTTTGCAATCGTGCCCCTCGGCCTCCCCACCCCGGCTCCTTGAGTCGTACGTACCGTGCTCCGAGCCCTTGAGCAGAGTCGGCGGGGACGGCGCGCTCGCAGTCCAGGTAGCCGCGGCGACGACAGAGACGATGGCGAGTCGGGGAGGACGACTGTCGACGACACCTCCGAACGCGTCGCCGCGAGCAGGCGGGCGACCGCGGCGAACGCAGCGTCGCCGCCAGGGGGCGCTTAACACTCGTCGAGGTGCCGAGAGACGAGTGCCGGCGTCTGTCACCGACGGGTTTGGTGACTAGGCCGCGAACAGAGTGGAACGCGCTTCTCGCACTCCACTCCTCCTCCGCTCCCTCATCCCTCATCGGCGTGGATGGAGGGGACGCGACGTTCGCATTGTCGTCCGCCGCATGGGCGGGGTGGACGTTCGCTGTGTCGCGCCGTGGCGGGTCGGACGTCCGTGTCGTCGTCTTTGGACGGCGGGGTCGGCGCGTCCGCATTGTCGTCGTCTCGGACGGCGCGGGGCTCGGACGTCGGCTTGTCGTCGTCGCTGCGCGGGCGGGGCGGACGTTGCGGCTTGTCATCGTGCGCGGGCAGGTCGGACGTCCGTTTGTTCGTACATCGCTGCGGCGGGCGGTGGTCGGAGTCGATTGTCGTCGTCGTGCGGGGGTGGGGTACAGACGTCCCGCTTGTGTCGTGCTCGCGGGGGTGGGGTCGGACGTCGCTTGTCGTTGTTGCGGCGAGCGGCAGTCGGACTGTCGGTTGTCGCCGTTCGCGGCGGCGTTCGGAGTCCGCTTGTCTTCGTTTCGTCGTCGTCATCATCAAGCTGCAGCAGCAAAGCATCCTCCTCGCGCTCGCTGCTGCGGTCAGTTGCTGGTGGCTCTCTCCCAGTGCGCCCGCTCAAACTCTCTCGTCTCCGGGGACGCCCGTCGCGCGGAAAGACGCTTTGCCGGCCGACGAATCATTCGAGTGCGCGCCGTCGCGCGTCCGCCAGTGTCGCCGCCGGTTCTCGACAGGCCGGCCGGCGGCTTCTCGGGCGTCGCGCTTCCACGACGCCGTTCAGCCGCGCCCTGCGCATCGTCAGTTTGGCCGTCACAGGTGGAAGCAACGCGAGGAGTTTTCCTGAGAGGGGCCACCGGCGTTCGGGCGCGCAGCGCATTGTATTCGCGAAGTTGACTTTGCCGAGCACGAGTTCTTGTACTGTGGCGTTGGGAGTTGCGGCTGTCTGAGACTTTCGTTGATGGACGCATCTCCTGCGGAAATAAACAGGGAATGCTTTGATGCGAAAGGTGTGAGCTGATGAGTACGAAGTGGGCTAACATGATGAAGGATACTCGTCAAGTTTTTTAGGAAAATTTTTACTAGATTTTTTTTTCACTATTTTTTGATGGTACCATCATGTGACTCAGTTACATGCTCATTTCTCCATATATAACATGTGAACTGTCGAGCGTTTTGATTGCCGCTACTGTGTA
The DNA here is from genome assembly GCF_000485595.1 of Priapulus caudatus. Lineage (NCBI taxonomy): Eukaryota > Metazoa > Priapulida > Priapulimorpha > Priapulimorphida > Priapulidae > Priapulus > Priapulus caudatus. Next base: position 67,230 of record NW_014577561.1, on the reverse strand, counting down.
GTGAGTTCGCGGCTGATGTCATGCTCACGTCCCGACAGCATGATACAAGCCAGGGTTACGATATATTCACCGATATTACACTGAGCAGCCGGTATCCCATTAACCATCAACGCTGGCTAAAGCTGTACTACTCCCTGATCCAACAAGTATTCTCGCCAGAAGAGCGCCAAATAGTTTCACACGATCGCAACACACCTTACATGATGGAGGGTTTGTTGACAGTGACGTCAGGCAATGGGCGGTTTTGCACCATTTTGCATGAATTGCGTTGGTCCCTGTAATTTCTCAGAATTTCTCAGGTGGATGGAACCTTTTCCAATTAAGATGTGGTCAGTTAGTCTGGATATGTCGGGCAGTGAAGTCACTACAGAGATATTTCACTACGTTCCCAATTTTTCACACGGCGGTCGATATTGTGAAAAATAAAAAAAACCGATTTCTCCGTTCCCAATTTCTGACTTAGTAGTCGAGTGTATAAATGGATATTTCTCTGTGATTAGAAATCGGAATAATTAGAAATTAACACATTAAACTCGTATTTGTAACATATGCTGTAAAAAAGCGCGTCAGGGATTGTTAATTAAGTGGGTAAAATTTTATGAGTTATGTCTTCTTTAATTCGCTAAAATTTTAGGCAGTTTTTTCATTTTATTCTCAGGTAAAATATGCAAAAGTTCATGAAAAATTCCTGATGCGGCTAATTTTGGTCCATATTGTTGCTTAACATGTGGCGAAAATTTTGGTATCGCTCGTCTTTATGGTAACTTGAGAATATACAAAATACAATTTTACATGAAAAATTCATATTTTGTGTGTTAACCATCACCATTTAGGTGGCTGGAAAATTTCATGAACATTTTTTGGGCTTACAGCATAAGAAGATATATCTCCTCATATATAAAACAAGTGATTGATTCGATTCATTGTCAATAAAACGTTTAATCTTCCATTGAGAATCGCCGTGAAACGTGGAAGAAAGGCAGTACCCGTGAAAGAAAGAAGGTACCCGTGCAAAAGGTCCTTAACAGAATTCCGTTTTCCTTTCTTCTTTTACTGTATGCATAGGGAACGCATGTTCTGTTGAATGTATTGTAAACAAATTTATTGATCTCCAATTTCACTGGCGCGTGATTAACGTTGAATTGCATTTCTATAAGATTCATGTGTATTAGTAAGTTATGTATACTAAACTATTTATGGATCTATCTCCTAGAATTATCACTCGTTCATTACTTTTAATCTACGGTAACGGGAATTTCGTGCTCACATGAACTTGTTCAGGTATGATCTGAGCAGACATAAAACTACCAATTTCAATAATCTTTTAAACTTTGTTGGAAAAATATTTCTTGCAGCATAATCTTGAATACCTGAAGACGAACGTTTTGAAATTGTACAGACAAGGTAAAATGGTTACTTTGTTCATTGCATGGGCGTATGAAATTGAAAGACGCATTTGAAGATGGTGTGTGCAATACGTATAACGGAAAAATCACTTGATATAATGACTGTTTTTTCATAAACAGGTTATTTATTTAGCGTACAATATTCTAAACATACTGGTGGCCTCAGTACTTGGTGACGGTCGGTCTTTGTCTAGACACCGGGTTTAGCTAGGGAAAAATCAGGAGTCTCAATCGTGAGAAGGGGGGAGGATGGATGCGGCACGCAGCGCCCTAGGGGAGGTGTAGGAAAACTGACAGTATTTATTTTAATGCAGGGTAAAATTGGGTCGCCCTAATCGCCGACTCTATCAATATTTATCCATCTCATTCAGATAGGTCGTCCAACTAGACAGGAGCAGGTCTCTTGGCTAAACACTGATGAGACAGCTGCACTCTGTATGAGCCATGAACTATCTAACATATATATTTTTCACGCACGCACGCACGCACGCACATACGTACGCACGCACGCACGCACGTACGCACGCACGCACGCACACATCGTAACCTTCTCTCGTCCTGTAACTCAGGCTGCACGTACGCACGCATGCACGTACGTTCGCACGCACGCACGCAGGCTTAATTACACGTGTAATGATTAGATTTATCTCCCTCGTATACGTGTACTCTCGTGTGTGTTGGTGTGTGTGTGTGAGATCGTATGTGTGTGTGTGACTAGTGTGTATAATGTATACCATGCGATGTTCTAACCCAAAGGTCCTTGCTTGGTGCGGGTAATTACGAATTAATTACCCTGAGGTTAGCATAAAATAGTAGACAGACAAGACGTGTACGTACAACAATATATATATATGTCTATTTTCTTATCACCAGTTAAAGACAAGCATACAAGGGTTCGTTCGTCGTGTTAGTCAAAACCGCAAACGGTGCACACTTCGCAGCGTGACTAGAGTGGTTAGTTAAATGTACAATATACGCATTTTTTAACTAGTGCTACGTCTCCCTCTCACTATGTTTTACCGTACGGCACATAGAATGTACTACTTGTTTCTCATAAACTATCAACAGAGTTAATATATATGATAACAGAGATAAGCACAGTAGATAACAAGGTGCGATGACTCAAAGTAGTTTAACGAGAGAGAGAGACAACCATAATGTAGCACTAATACGATAAGACCAATTGATACATACCAGATGTGTCCGTAAAGAGTGAACTGAACTTTGTGTCCAGACACACGGCTTATATTCAAAATTTAAAGGTAATTAGCCTCCTACGTGACGTGCGTAGAGACCTCGACACGCCTATCGAGAACCGCGGCTCAATGGAACGGTGGAACGGTCAAACTGACCGTTCCACAGGCCTGCATGCCAAGGCACGACTGAGCTTAATTGTCCCTGCTTAATTGTCACTAGGACCACTCTCGTCTGACTCTGCATACTAACCTTTAGGCTAGTCGGTGGTTTACATTTTCTTAATTACTTTCTCCTAATCAACTTTCTTTTCATGATAATATTCGCTTCATTACACACGCACGCACACATCGTAACCTTCCTTCGTCCTGTAACGCAGGCTGCACGTACGCACGCACGCACGTACGTTCGCACGCACGCACGCTTACACGCACGCATGCACGCACACATCGTAACCTTTCATCGTCCTGTAACGCAAGCTGCACGTACGCACGCACGCACACACGCACGTACGTACGCACACACGCACGCTTACACGCACGCACGCACACATCGTAACCTTCCCTCGTCCTGTAACGCAGGCTGCATGTACGCACGCACGCACGTACGTACGCACGCACGCACATACGTACGCACGCACGCACGTACGTACGTACGTACGCACGCACGCACGCACACATCGTAATCTTCCCTCGTCCTGTAACGCAGGCCGCACGTACAGTGAGAAGTGCGACGTCTTCAGCTGGGGAGTCATACTCTGGGAGGTGCTCACGCGACGATTACCCTACGTCGAGTTCAGCGAATCCGACTGGGCGGTCTTGTGGGCCGTCACCAAAAACAAGCGGCCCCCCCTGGTGGCCGGAATCCCAAGGTCGCTCGAGACGCTCATGGTGAGGTGAGCGTTGCCGCGGCGACGACGAAAAACGGTCGACGGCGACGACTTGATTGGTCGATTGTCCGGATGTTTAATCGCGCGATCGAGTTTCGCGTCTGTGCCAGTTTCCGGTTGGTGCCGTCACGTCGATATTTGGAAGATAGTTTTTTGTTAAAATAGTTTGTTCTTGTTGATTTATTTTTGCAGTGTGGAGGTTTTTGTTGTTGTTATTTTTGTTTTGTTTTGTTCTGGCCGTTGCTGCATAACCACGGTATAGTTACTTGTTGTCGTTACAGATGCTGGGATAAGGAGCCAACTCAACGACCTTCAATGCTAAAGGTCACAGAAGTCATGACACACATCTCCTCCTTCTTCCTCTCTCCCCTCGATCCGCTAGCCTACCCGAGAGAAGAAGGTAGGTCTCCTCTGCCTCGTTCTCCTTATTTTGCTCCTCCTCTTTCTTCCTTTCCCCTCCTTCTCTTTCTTCCTTTCCCCTCCTCCTCTTTCTTCCTTTTTCCTCCTCATTTTCCCTCATATTTTCCTCTTACTCTTCCTCCTCGCTCTTCTTCTGCCCATCCTTTTCCCCCTTCCTATCTTCCTCTTCCTCCTCCTCCCCCTCGTCCTCTTCCTCGCTCTCCTACCTATTTACGCCTTTTTTTGGCGAAGAACTTTTTGACCCTCAAATATTTTGTGATGAGCGAGAGAGCGAGAGAGCGAGAAAGAGAGAGAGAGAGAGTGAGAGAGAGAGAGAGAGCGAGCGCGAAAGAGAGAGAGAGAGAGAGAGAGAGAGAGAGAGAGAGAGAGAGAGAGAGAGAGAGAGAGAGAGCGCGCGCGAAAGAGAGAGAGAGAGAGAGAGAGAGAGAGAGAGAGAGAGAGAGAGAGAGAGAGAGAGAGAGCACATGATGTCTCGACGCACTCCTGACCTCGAAATCTCATGTACTCACAACTACATGACCTTGTGACCCGGTGACCTCCTAATCTACTGACCTCCTCACCTCCTGACCTCGGGACATCATACGCCCGATAAAACGAATTTACATTGTTACGGCTCACTCGCACGCTAACGTCGTCATCACGACCCCTGACCTCCTGACCTCCTGACCTCGTAACGTCTAGCAGGTCAAAAGGTAGAGGAAGCCTCCCACGGCTCGCTGTTCTCACCGGAGGCGCCCCCTGGTGGCGATCATGACGGCAGCGCCAGCGCGTCCGACATAATCCTGCCGGTAAACTCCGACCAGGCGGTCACCGTGCCCAGCAACGTACGGCTGGCGAGGCCGCGCGTCGTAGAGGTGAGAGAGAGGGAGAGAGGAGGAGAGGGGGAGGGAAGAGGGGGAGAGAGTGAGAGAGAGAGGGGGGAGAGAGAGAGAGTGCGAGAAAGAAAAAGAGACGGAGAGAGAGAAAGAGAGAGAGAGAGAGAGAGAGAGAGGGATAGCGATAGAGAGAGAGAGAGAGAGAGAGACAGAGAGAGAGAGAGAGAGGGAGGGAGAGAGCGATAGAGCGAGCGAGAAAGAGAGAGAGAGAGACAGAGAGCAAGAGAGAGAGAGAGAGAGAGAGAGAGAGAGAGAGAGACAGAGAGAAAGAGACGGAGAGCGAGAATGAATGATAGAGAGAGAGAGAAAAAGAAAACGAGAGACAGCAATCAAAACTAATCAAGTTAATTAAGACGTTATTAATTACGTAATTTTTACATATGTCATATGAAATCCGTCATTGTCACTAAATCAAAATTACTTGCCATTAATTTTCGTCCAACATTTGCAATGGAAACGAAACTGTCGAAAGAGGTGAGTGTTTGCTATCTAACTAACGCTGAATGGGTCGTTGTCGTATCAGGTACTACAGATATGTACCCGAGGTACGTATATGTATACACAAGTGTACCAGACTTGTATCTTCATAGCATATGCATATATGTACCCTATGTTTACATAAACGTACCTGCCCCGGAGATGGAGATCGAATGAAGACGGTCATGGAGAAGGAGTATGGGGCAGGAGGAGGAGGAGGAGGAGGTGAGGAGCGAGGAGGGGAAAAGGTGATTGAAGTAGGGAGACGCGAGGCGGAGGGGAGGAGGAGGAGGGGAGAAGCGGGGAGAGGAAGCGAGTAGGGGCAGGAGGTAGGCAGGAGGAGGAGGAGGCAGGAGCGAGGGAGGAGGCAGGAGAGGAGAAGTGTGATGGAGATCGACATCGACGGTACATGGAGGAGAGTAGCGGAGCAGCAGGAGTAAGAAGGAGGTTTTTATTGTTGGCGGCCGGTAGGAGGAGGAGGAGAGAAGGAGGGGGAGAAGGGGATGGAGAAAGAGTAGGGGGGGGAGCCACGTCAGGGAGAGCGAGGAGGAGGAGGAGGAAAATGTGATCGGAGTGGGGAGGAGAGGAAGAGGAGAGGAGAGGAGGGAGCTGAGAAGGTGATAGGAGACGATCGAACTGAAGACGGTCATCGAAGGAGGAGTAGGCAGGAGGGCCGCGCCGAGGAGGAGAGAGGAGGCAAGAGGTAGAAGGAGGGTGGGAGAAGGTGACCTGGAGTACGTAGGGGAAGGATGTAGAGGACGGAGGGGAATGAGGGGATGAGGAGGAGCCGGCAGAAGGTTGATGGAGATCGATATGAAGAACCAGCCTGGTACTCCGCGGAGGCGTTTACCGAAGTATGGAGGAGGAGCCCCGGAATAGGGGGCAGTGAGCGAGGCAGAGCGAGGGGAAGAGGAGGAGGAGAAAGGGGAGAGAAGGTGTGGAGTAAGGGTGGAGGAGGAGGAGGAGGAGGAGGAAGGCGTGGGAGGAGGGCGGAGGACGGAAGAGGAGGGAGGGGCAAGACAGTCGATAGATGAGGCAGAGGTAAGAAGGTGATCCTACCCTCCTAACTCCTTCATCCATCATCCCTTCTCCCCCCTCCTGCCTCACTCCCTCCATCCATCACGTTCTTCTCCCTCCTTGCCTCTTCCTCGATTCTCCTCCCGCACTACTTCCATCACCTTCTCCTCTCTCCTCCTCCTCCTGTCCTCCTCTCCTCGTCCCCCTACATCCCACCGTCTCCAGCCTCCTGCCTTTTCCCGTCCTCCCTCCTCTCCCTACTCATCAACTTCTCCCCGACCGTTCCTCCTCATTTCATAGCGGCAAACTTCCCATTTTCGGATTTTCTAATAGCATAAAACTTCCCCAGTTGCCTTCACATTTGTGAGTTTAAACGTACCAGCATAGTGCTG
>NW_014577561.1:52279-60535 GCF_000485595.1 Priapulus caudatus | reverse complement strand
TATTATAGTTATTGCCAATAATTTATCATTGCAGTGGTTATTGTTTATGGATCCTGCTATATTTTAGTTTGAACTTTTATTTTTGGACTCCTTCAGTTTGGCCAGAGAATATAAGTAAGCTATGACTGTGTTCATGCATCAATCGGTGTATGTTTCTTGGATGTTTGCGTTGACTAAAAAACAACAAGATTCTCAGCGATAGTACCAGCCTAAGCAGGAAGGTTATCCCTCGATTAAAGTTCAAATTTCTAGCCCATAAAGATTTAGGATATATAGTGAAGCATGGTTAGTGTGCATCTTCTCGGTTTTCAGTTATTAGCTCAGCTGACGAGGTCAGATGCAGCTTGTAGAATCGCATGAATGTCCGTCCGTCGTCTGTCCGTGCGTCAACAGTTATGGCACAATCTTTATTAGCAGTTCAGAGATTCATCAAAGATGCTATCTGTTTTTGTTTTTGCAGGTATTGTGGGGAAGCTGGCTGTGATTGGTCAACACAGCCGCTTCTTCTTTTGCCGGCGCATACGGATACTGGGAATGTGTTTAAGCTGATCGGTGAGAAGTATGGTCCACTTGACGTCGCAACGATACCCATAGGAGGTTACGAGCCTACGTAAGCAAGCCCCGTGAGATCATAGCATCATAATCGTAGCTGCTATCTGTAGACAAATACATACCCGCTTGGAAAATACATGAAAACATTTCATGTTTCCTTTTATATGTCTCATATATGTGTCCTGTATATGTATATGTTTATTATGTATATGTATTATTATATATATACATATTATATTATATATATGTACAGACATATTATACATGTCTCGATGTATATTGCTGAATATGTATTGTATATGTATAAGCATAATGTATCTGTATATAGTATAAGTTATATGTATAATGTATGAATATGCTCATATATATTTAGTCTAATATGTATATATGTATATTGTATACTAAGAATGTGCTCATATATATAGGTATAAATATATAATATGTGTATATATATTAAGTATAAAAATGTCTCATGCGGCAATATGTCTCAATTGAGTCAAATCGTGTACACACGTTAATTAATTTAAGTGTTAATTCGGATAATATGATCATCATTTTTAATTTATAATCATTAAATGTTACCATATATATGAAAAATAAAGATTAACAGAAATTTAAGTAATAGTGGTGTCATTAATCATATTACAATATTATTATTATTATACGTTATTATATATCATTATCTTTATTGTCTTGTTTTAGTCGCGTACATGTGTCCCAGCACATCAATCCAGAAGAAGCCGTAAATATCCACATGATATCAGAGCAAAGCAGTCGGCCGCAATCCTCTGGGGTACCTTTAATTTTAGCAACGAGGTAGGCCTACATATAGCAATGTGTGATCATACAAGATTTTATATAAGTGCCGTTTCGTCTTTATGGCTTTACAACTGATTATGAATTTATCCAATTAATTTTACCAACGAGAGTACATATAGGCAATGTGGTGATTATATGTGAGTTTACTAGCATGCTGTTCTCTTCTTAACGGCTTTACAACTGATTATGAATTTATCCAATTAATTTTACCAACGCGGTGCATATAGCAATGTGTGATCCTACGTGATTTTTACTAGCGCTGTCTCTTCTTTCGGTTTATATCCGCTTATAAATTCGATCGCCAACAGCGACAGGAGTACGTTAAATTATTAAAACAGCAGACTAATTATTGAAATTATGACGACAACGATTGATGATGATGCAAGGACATCACAAGAACATTACGTGCAGTTTACCATCACATAACTGCATATATAGCATCTTCACTGACACCACCCCTGACACAGTTAAAATTATTTAAGTTAAATAAATAACAGTTAAATGAATAACAGTTAATGATATAACAGTTAAACGACTTAAGTTAAATGGCTTAAATGAGTTGAGTGAGATGACGGAATCGATCGCTGACCTGACTGCCTTGTGTTTTTTCCCCGCAGCGTACGACAGCCGGTGAAGGCTTGCACGCGGCTCGCGCTGACAAACTGGACGACGCGACGTCGTTCATCGAGCTGAAACACGGAGAGACGAAAAAAACCATTTCTCGTCACGGCGGAAATACGGAAGTCCGGCCTCTACACCGCGTACGCGACAGAAGACGCAGATGAGAGGAATCCCCGACGAATGGCGTCCCTCTCTCAAGCATTAACGAGGCGAATCGTTAGCGTCCCCTCTCTGAAGCGTTAACGAGCGAATCGTTAGCGTCCCTCTCTGAAGCGTTAGTTTGTTAACGAGCGAGTCGTTAGCGTCCCCTCTCTAAAGCGTAGTTTGTTAACGAGCGAGTCGTTAGCGTCCCCTCTCCGAAGCGTTAGTTTGTTAACGAGCGAATCGTTAGCGTCCCCTCTCTGAAGAGTTAGTTCTTTAACAAGCGAATCGTTAGCGTTCCCTCTCTGAAGAGTTAGTTCGTTAACGAGTGAAACGTTAGCGTTCCCTCTCTAAAAGTTAGTTTGTTAACGAGCGAACGTTAGCGTCCCCTCTCTAAAAGTTTAGTTTGTTAAAAAGCGAATCGTTAACGTCCTGTCTCTGAAGAGTTAGTTCGTTAACGAGCGAATCATCTATTCCGCTCTGTGAAGCCTTAACGAGCGAATCGTCTATTCCGCTCTGTGAGGCCTTAACGAGCGAATCGTCTATTCTGCTCTGTGAAGGTTTAACGAGCGAATTGTCTATTCCGCTCTGTGAAGCCATAACGAGCTAATCCCGTCCCCTCTCTGAAGCGATAATTATATATAACGAGCGAATCGTCTTGTCACGCCGTCAACTTATGCTGGGTCTACACTACCGACTTTGTGTTGGCGAATTGGCGAGTTGGACCAACTTCCCAATTTGGCAACTCCGAGCGTTGAACGTGTTAAATGACATTTACGTAGATCTGTAATCAGACGCAATTCATAAATATAGAAAATTGGTATATCAAAGTTCTGGGTGTGATACGGGCAAACTGTGAATATAAGTCTAAGGTCTCTGTCTTTTATATGCTAAGAGTGTCAGGAAATATATCTTTGCAACATTATCTTTGCAACTGACTTTATCTACGTGTGTGCGTGTGCAGACCTCACTAGATAGCCAGCAGTCCTTTCTAAAATCATTGGAGGACAAGGGCAGACAGCTACTGCAGTGGCTGCAAAAGATGGAAAAGACTCTGATCACAGCATCAGAACCGAAGGACACTCTGGACAGCAAACGCAAAGCTCTACACAACGTCAAGGTGAAGTCAAATATCTATTTGTTCAAAGATTTTTTAGAGATATTTTCATTGTGTGTGCGATATCTGTGAGCAGATGAGTCGGTACGTGACACTGCTTTGTTCATATAGAGCATCCATGAGACAGTGCTGTCAGAGCAGACGGCGATAGCAGAAGACTACGTGGAACAAGTGATGCAGGCTGGCAGTGAACAGTTGTCTGATCTAGCCAGCACACTGATGGACAAATATACCGCAGTAGTGCAGAAGTGCCAGGTGAGATCATTGCGTTTGGCCCTGCGGAGGCGAGTTGCGCCAACTTTAGTTGTATCTTTGTTTTTATTTCAGTTTCACAAAGTGAGCTTGAAGCAATGCCACAAGCATCAATTTTTAGAAATATTTCTGAAATAACAACTGCCTAAGGTGGTTACGTTTAAGATAGAGAATATAGTACATTGAGCTACGTGTATATATAGATGCCGAACACTCGTTTTTGTAGTACCTTAGTAGTTAAAAGCTTTCTGTCATCAATCTCATATACACATGACAGAGAAGAATGATTTAATTGAAGATTTTTTTGCTTTGGTTATAAGGCCCCATGAACGCACACATATGTTTGCAGTAGCAGTGCGAGGAATGGCAAAGCAATATGATTTGTCGTTGATCTTTGTAGAATCACGAGCAATGCTGCATGGATATAGTGGAGGATCACGTGCAGTATACCACCTGCAGACACAACTGTGAGCTGTGGATGTCAGACATGCATGACCACATAGTCGCCTGTGAGCATCCAGCACCAGGCCTGAATGGGGTGCAGGAATCACTGGACAAACTAAAGGTGAGGTGGCAGAAGAACAGCTATGAATTTAGTGTTACTTTGCATGTGATAAATAATATTACTAATTATTGTATAATCAGGAATTTTGGAAAATAATAATTGCACCACATTAAATACATATCACAATGGGAGCATCTGTCTATTGATGATAATTCTCATAGGATGCACTTCATCATGATATTTTCACAGGTAAAATTTTACTCAGTTATGTACATTAAACCATAAAATTACTATGGTAGTACATAATTACCATGTGTTTCACATAATACCTAGGAGCTGTGCGCATCTGTGGAGAGTGGAGGTGCCACTCTACAGGAGGTCGAAATGGCAGCAGATAAGGTTCTGCCCAACACGGCATCACACAAGCAGGAGGCCGTCAAGTCAGAGATGTCACGTCTAAAAGACAAGTACACGGAGCTGAGCAACACTGCTACTGAGGTTACACAGACGCTAGGTAGGTGACGATTTATAGCTAGCCATTGATAGATGGTTACTTCATCAGAGATTTATACATACATGTGTAAAACTGTTGAATTATGCTGGTCTCAGTGTGTAATGATGATGCCATCACCGGTACGTATCATTAGAGGTCTTCTATTTGGGTGTGTTCACCCTGCCCATATATTTCTATTTAATTTGTAACGGTTTTAGAAAAACATTCAGTCTCTGCTGTAAATATTTTAACAGCATATAGAGGTCATTCTGTTACCGTATAAGACGTACATTGTGGCGCTGATGATTATTTGTAATTGATGTGGCATTCCAGAATTGAGAAAACAGCAGTGGGTTACCTTTACCACAATATACGAGTCATTCAGTCAGTGGTTGGCAAGCCAGGAATTGAATGCCAGCAAGTGGGGCGAGTTGCGTTCTACGCTGGAGGAAAAGAAACAGCTGGTAACAACACTGCACAATGCGATAAACGAAATCGAGCAACAAGCTGAGCAATTGGCTGAGGTTAAGAATGCTGCAGCCGCCTTCCCCGAGGAACGAACGGTTACGACACAGGTATATGTTATCACTTTTCACTTCTCTCATTTATGTTCCCTCCTCACTGACTTCTGTTTCTGCTGTGAATCTGATGCAGTGTAACAATTATGTAAATCTTGCAAACTGGTAATATTTTGGAGAACGATTCATTTCTGTTCAATCCCGCTCAGCCCTGTAATATTAACTAAATCCAAAGCAATACATCATTGTCTTGTTAAAAATTTCAAAATCTTCCTTGATCCATGATACTCACTAGATGTTGATTCTCTACTAAATAGGAAATAAAATAGGACAAAATAGGATGTAATAATGCAGGACTAAGAATGCTAAATAGGACTGTTTCAATGCTGTATTGTTTTCGTCGAGAATGTGGATGACCTGCAAACAATTAAATATAAAAGCGACTCGTGTTTGGTAGATGACTCGCGCCAGCACTCATTATGAGAAGCTGACGGACACAGCCCAGCAGCTGCTGCAGACGAGTGAGACGCGAGCAGACGAACACGATGCCTACCGCGTGACGTTCGGTGCGTGCCGGCAAGCACTGCAATCAGCAGTAGATCAGCTCGCTAAGAGCAAGGATGTCACGGGAGGCAAGGACACGCTACATGAGAAGTTGTCAGTAGTTGAGGTAGGTTTGGACTCATCGTTGCGTGCTGTCACGTACAAGATACAGGATAATTGAATAATTTCATTGGTTCTCTGTAGTTCACATAAAAAAGACCTGAGGAAGTCTTATCGGAGAGATGGACGAAAAGTTCGTCGTTGTAAGTATTTATAACTTATTATGGATCTAACTGAGATAAACTTTATTTTTATAAAGATACAGGATACTTTACAGATTACAGGATTTAACAGGATTTTCTTACAGGGTAGTTTGCAGTTGATTTACTTTGTCTGTTGTTAAGACTGTCGGTCTGTTGTGAAGTGTCACTCAATTATATTTATTCGTGACTTACCTTGAGGTAAATCACGGCTGCAGTTAGAAAGAAGGTTAGTTGTTTGCAGTTCTGCTACGGTGATACCTAGTTATTCTCAGTCTCATACTTTACGGATATTTTTTCCCTCAGGCTTTGGAGCAGGATAAGCCTTCCCTTCAGGATGCGGTTAACGACACCGTCAGTCAGGGTGACAAGGTCATCACGAATACAACTCATGATGGCCAGGAGATCATCCAGAAAAAACTAGCCGAGCTAAAGACAATGTGGTCTACTTACTGCAGCACTATTATTGAGAAAAAGGTGATTTTTGTGACTCATTCGACAGTCTTTATCTCTCTCACATTGGACCAACTTCCCAATTCGGCAACTCCGAGTTGGCGAAAATAGAACGTGTTCTAATCTCCCAACTAGTTGCTATCGATCGGTTGGTCGCACAACTTTTGCGTTTACACTGACGATTATTGGCGAATTGGCGAATTGGACCAACTTCCCAACTATACAACCGAGACTTTGTGTTGGCAAAGAAGGTCCGGATTCGTTACCGATGCTACGGACAGGAAAATTTTCATCTCTCCGTCTTTCAGCTTGGTGAACGACGTCGCGTCGGCCAGTTTGTCAGCACGAGCCGCGTGCAAGTCCTTCACCGGTTGGTCGTACGGCTGCAGGGCAAAAAAACACAAGGCAGTCAGGTCAGCGATCGACTCCGTCATCTCACTAAACTCATTTAACTCATTTAACTTAAGTCGTTTAACTGTTATTCATTTAAGTGTTATTCATTTAACTTAAAAATCATTTAAGTAAACAGTAAAACCAATTGAGTACGCTGCATTCGTGCGCACGCGCAAACAACCGTAAACAATTTCCAAATTCGCAGATATGCCTACAGAGAAAGTAAAGCTGGGTTTACACTATCTAGACAATTCACTCGTTAAGGCTTCACAGAGCGGAATAGACGATTCGCTCGTTAAGGCTTCACAGAGCGGAATAGATGATTCGCTCGTTAACGAACTAACTCTTCAGAGAGGGGACGCTAATGATTCGCACGTTAACAAACTAACTCTTTAGAGAGGGGACGCTAACGATTCGCTCGTTAACGAACTAACTCTTCAGAGAGGAAACGCTAACGATTCGCTCGTTAACAAACTAATGCTTTAGAGGGGGCGCTAACGATTCGCTCGTTAACGCTTCAGCGAGGGGACGCTAACGATTCGCTCGTTAACGCTTCAGAGAGGGGACGCTAACGATTCGCTCGTTAATGCTTCAGAGAGGGGACGCCATTCGTCGGGGATTCCTCTTATCTGCGTCTTCTGTCGGCATACGCGCGGTGAGGATTCCGCTCTGTGAAGCCATAACGGGCGAATCCCGTCCCCTCCCTGAAGCGATAATTATATATAACGAGCGAATCGTCTTGTTACGCCGTCAACTTAAGCTGGGTCTACACTGCCGACTTTGTGTTGGCGAATTGGCGAGTTGGACCAATTTCCCAATTCGGCAACTCTGAGTTGGCGAAAATAGAACGTGTTCTAATCTCCCAACTAGTTGCTATCGATCAGTTGGTCGCACAACTTTTGCGTTTACACTGCCGATTATCGGTTGTATAGTTGGGAAGTTGGTCCAATTCGCCAATTCGCCAATTAGGGGAATGGCGTGGATTTTGAGTGTAGACGAATTGGGTGTAGGCCAACTGGGAGTTTTGCTATAGACGAAATGGGAATTTTGCCGTAGGCGAAATGATGAAGTTACACCTCCTCCCGGGTCCACACCTCCACAGTAAAAGCAAATGAGTACGCTGCATTCGTGCGCACGCGCAAACAACCGTAAACAATTTCCGAATTCGCAGATATGCCTACAGAGAAAGTAAAGCTGGGTTTACACTACCGACTTTGTGTTGGAATTTTGTCTACCATTTTACATCTTTACAACTGATTATGAATTTATCCAATTAATTTTAGCAACTAGGTGCATATAGCAATGTGTGATTATATGTGAGTTTACTAGCATGTTGTTCTCTCCTTAACGGCTTTATATTCAATTATGAATTCATCCAATTAATTTGAGCAACGAGGTGCATATAGCAATGTGTGATCCTACGTGATTTTACTACCATGCTGTCTCTTCTTTCTGGCTTTATATCCGATTATAAATTCCGATCGCCAACAGCGACAGGAGTACGTTAAATTATTAAAACAGCAGTAAATTATTGAAATTATGACGACGACGATGATGATGATGATGCAAGGACATCACAGAACATTACA
>NW_014577561.1:48618-52269 GCF_000485595.1 Priapulus caudatus | reverse complement strand
CAGTGAACACCCTGCTTTTCTGAACAGTGAACACCAAGGGTAGTAAGTACGCAATTTTTGTGACTCATTCGACAGTCTTTATCTCTCTCGCCCCCCTTGCTTGCACACTCCCTCTGTCTTCTTGTCTTTCTTGCTCCTTCCCTCTCACCATCTCTTCCTCCCTACTATATGTCTGAGAAATCCAACTTTCAGATGATCTAAACAGGCCCAGAGATTTCATAATGGAACTTAATCTACGTCGCTGGCGTGCATTACCATTTACTTACTGTTGTACAGGTGGCTCTAGAGCAGGGTCTACTACAGTTGGCAGGATTCAGTGTCAACACAAACAAGGTCATCGACTGGATTAGCAACATGGAGACAAGACTCAATGAACTTCGCAAGGATGAGGTTGACCTTGAGGAGATCATATGGCACTGCAATGAAGCAGAGGTATATTGATATCACATCATTATGAAATTTATTTTGGTTCGTGTAACATATATATAAACAATATGGCATGAATAAAACACACCACAACAAATATTTTGGGCAGAAATATGTGAAATTCCTCTGATAGCATGCTGACCATATTTCAACAAGTGAAAGAAAATAAAGTAGTTTCTTTCACGTTGGCTTGGACGATATTTACTGCAAATAGCACCTTGCTGTAAGCTTCTAACCGTCTGACATCTGGCAATTTACAGAACCTGCACAGAGACGTCGTTGGCTACCAGCAGATGGTAGACTCCCTGCAAGCCCAGGCCGCTGAGTTGCTCTCAGAGCAGACAGCTGACTTCACTGCCGTCATCGCGCGGTACGCACAGTTGTGCGCAGCCGCAGAGGAGCTGGTTCATGCAGCGCAGCAACGGCACTCTGAGCACCAGCAGTACCAGCAAGGTTGCAAGCAGCTGACCACCTGGCTGGATGAGGGCAAGGCCGCACTGACTGCAGCTGTTGACATCTGCGACACGACAGATCAGCTGCAGACGAAATTCGACACGGTTCAGGTTTGTACGAGTTTCTGGAACTGCACTAATTCCTCACGTTTACCCTGAAAACCACGCAAAAGAGTTAGCGTATTGATGTTATGTTCGTAGGACCCATTATGAATATGAAGTTAAGTCAGTTCTCATATGTTCTATACGTACATTTCAGTGTGTTGTATTATTATGACTTCCACAGGAACTCACAGAGAAGATCGTAGATGGCAATGCCAAGCTAGATGTTGTCAAGTCTGAGAGTGAGACGCTGGCACCCAGGACGACGGAGAAGGGACGCGACAGTCTTACTGCTGACATCAACCGTTTCGAGCAGGGCCTGATCGATTATCGCTTCAAGCTGGCTGTAGCCGAGTCAGACCTGCAGTCTGGCTTGATTACGTGGCATGAGATACAGCTGAGGTGCGATGTTCTTACTGCATGGCTGCAGCACACGACAGTTACCATACAGGCCCCGCTTGAAATGCAGTCCCACCTCAGCAGCAAGGAAGCTTACCTGGAGAAGTTCAAGGTAAGGAACCGTATAAGACGTACATTGTGGCGCTGATGATTATTTGTAATTGATGTGGCATTCCAGAATTGAGAAAACAGCAGTGGGTTACCTTTACCACAATATACGAGGCATTCAGTCAGTGGTTGGCAAGCCAGGAATTGAATGCCAGCAAGTGGGGCGAGTTGCCATCTACGCTGGAGGAAAAGAAACAGCTCGTAACAACACTGCACAATGCGATAAACAAAATCGAGCAACAAGCTGAGCAATTGGCTGAGGTTAAGAATGCTGCAGGCGCCTTCCCCGAGGAACGAACGGTTACGACACAGGTATATGTTATCAGTTTTCACTTCTCTCATTTATGTTCCCTCTTCACTGACTTCTGTTTCTGCTGTGAATCTGATGCAGTGTAACAATTATGTAAATCTTGCAAACTGGTAATATTTTAGAGAACGATTCATTTCTGTTCAATCCCGCTCAGCCCTGTAATATTAACTAAATCCAAAGCAATACATCATTGTCTTGTTAAAAATTTCAAAATCTCCCTTGATCCATGATACTCACTAGATGTTGATTCTCTACTAAATAGGAAATAAAATAGGACTAAATAGGATGTAATAATGCAGGACTAAGGATGCTAAATAGGACTGTTTCAATGCTGTATTGTTTTCGTCGAGAATGTGGATGACCTGCAAACAATTAAATATAAATGTGACTCTTGTTTGGTAGATGACTCGCGTCAGCACTCATTATGAGAAGCTGACGGACACAGCCCAGCAGCTACTGCAGACGAGTGAGACGCAAGCAGGCGAACACGATGCCTACCACGTGACGTTCGCTGCGTGCCGGCAAGCACTGCAGTCAGCAGTAGATCAGCTCGCTAAGAGCAAGGATGTCACGGGAGGCAAAGACACGCTACAGGAGAAGTTGTTAGTAGTTGAGGTAGGTTTGGACTCGTCGTTGCCTGCTGTCACGTACAAGGTACAGGATAATTGAATAATTTCATTGGATCTCTGTAGTTCCCATAAAAATAAAGTTTATCTCAGTTAGATCCATAATAAGTTATAATTACTTACAACGACGAAACATCAGACCTGAGGAAGTCTTATCGGAGAGATGGACGAAAAGTTCGTCGTTGTAAGTAATTATAACTTATTATGGATCTAACTGAGATAAACTTTATTTTTATAAAGATAGAGGATACTTTACAGATTACAGGATTTAACAGAATTTTCTTACAGGGTAGTTTGCAGTTGATTTACTTTGTCTGTTGTTAAGACTTGTCTTACCTTGAAGTAAATTACGGCTACAGTTAGAAAGAAGGTTAGTTGTTTGGAGTTCTGCTACGGTGATACCTATGTATTCTCAGTCTCATACTTTACGGATATTTTTTCCCTCAGGCTTTGGAGCAGGATAAGCCTTCCCTTCAGGATGCGGTTAACGACACCGTCAGTCAGGGTGACAAGGTCATCACGAATACAACTCATGATGGCCAGGAGATCATCCAGAAAGAACTAGCCGACCTAAAGACAATGTGGTCTACTTACTGCAGCACCATTATTGAGAAAAAGGTGATTTTTGTAAAACATTCAACAATCTTTATCTCTCTCGTCCCCTCGCTTGCGCACTCCTTCTGTCTCCTTGTCTTTCTTGCTCCGTCCCTCTCACCATCTCTTCCTCCTCACTATATGTCTGGGAAATCCAACTTACAGATGATCTAAACAGGCCCAGAGATTTCATAATGGAACTTAATCTACGTCGCTGGCGTGCATTACCATTTACTTACTGTTGTACAGGTGGCTCTAGAGCATGGTCTGCTACAGTGGGCAGGATTCAGTGTCAACACAAACAAGGTCATCGACTGGATTAGCAACATGGAGACAAGACTCAATGAACTTCGCAAGGATGAGGTTGACCTTGAGGAGATCATATGGCACTGCAATGAAGCAGAGGTATATTGATATCACATCATTATGAAATTTATTTTGGTTCGTGTAACATATATATAAACAATATGGCATGAATAAAACACACCACAACAAATATTTTGGGCAGAAATATGTGAAATTCCTCTGATAGCATGCTGACCATATTTCAACAAGTGAAAGAAAATAAAGTAGTTTCTTTCACGTTGGCTTGGACGATATTTACTGCAAATAGCACCTTGCTGTAAGCTTCTAA
>NW_014577561.1:40685-48593 GCF_000485595.1 Priapulus caudatus | reverse complement strand
AAAGATAGCCAGCTGGAAGCGATAATCGCTCAGGCCCTGCTCCGAAAACGGTTGATTTCAGCAGCGAGACTGTCACGTCCCTTCTCCGTCTCCTGGTGCCAGCGTCTCACTCTCAGACTTGACAACATCTAGCCTTGGCATTGCCATCTACGATCTTCTCTGTGAGTTCCTGTAAAGTCATAATAATCCAACACACTGAGATGTGTACTATAGAACATTATGAAAACTGACTAACTCACATTCATAATGGGTCCTACGAACATAACATCAAATACGCTAACTCTGTGCGTGGTTTCAGCGTAAACGTGAGGAATTCAGTGCAGTTCCAGAAACTCGTACAAACCTGAACCGTGTCGAATTTCGTCTGCAGCCTGACTGTGCATGTCGCAGATGTCAACAGCTGCAGTCAGTGCGGCCTTGCCCTCATCCGCAGGTGTCAGCTGCTTGCAACCCTGCTGGTACTGATGGTGCTCAAGTAGTGCCGTTGCTGCGCTGCATGAACCAGCTCCCTCTGCGGCTGCGCACAACTGTGCTGTACCGCGCGACACGGCAGTGAAGTCAGCTGTCTGCTCTGAGAGCAACTCAGGCGTCCTGGGGCTTGCAGGGAGTCTACCATCTGCTGGTAGCCAAACGACGTCTCTGGTGCAGGCTCTCGTAAATTGCCCATATGTCTCAGACGTTTATCACTTTTCACTTCTCTCATTTATGTTCCCTCCTCACTGACTTCTGTTTCTGCTGTGAATCTGATGCAGTGTAACAATTATGTAAATCTTGCAAACTGGTAATATTTTGGAGAACGATTCATTTCTGTTCAATCCCGCTCAGTCCTGTCATATTAACTAAATCCAAAGCAATACATCATTGTCTTGTTAACAATTTCAAAATCTCCCTTGATCCATGATACTCACTAGATGTTGATTCTCTACTAAATAGGAAATAAAATAGAACTAAATAGGATGTAATAATCCAAGACTAAGAATGCTAAATAGGACTGTTTCAATGCTGTATTGTTTTCGTCGAGAATGGGGATGACCTGCAAACAATTAAATATAAAAGCGACTCGTGTTTGGTAGATGACTCGCGCCAGCACTCATTATGAGAAGCTGACGGACACAGCCCAGCAGCTGCTGCAGACGAGTGAGACACGAGCAGACGAACACGATGCCTACCACGTGACGTTCGGTGCGTGCCGGCAAGCACTGCAGTCGGCAGTAGATCAGCTCGCTAAAAGCAAGGATGTCACGGAAGGCAAGGACACGCTACAGGAGAAGTTGTCAGTAGTTGAGGTAGGTTTGGACTCATCGTTGCGTGCTTTCACGTACAAGATACAGGATAATTGAATAGTTTCATCGGATCTCTGTAGTTCACATAAAAATTAAGTTTCAGTTAGATCCATAATAAGTTATAATTACTTACAACGACGAAACATCAGACCTGAGGAAGTCTTATCGGAGCGATGGACGAAAAGTTCGTCGTTGTAAGTAATTATAACTTATTATGAATCTAACTAAGATAAACTTTTTATGAAGATACAGGATACTTTACAGATTACAGGATTTAACAGGATTTTCTTACAGGGTAGTTTGCAGTTGATTTACTTTGTCTGTTGTTAAGACTGTCGGTCTGTTGTGAAGTGTCACTCAATTATATCTATTCGTGACTTACCTTGAGGTAAATCACGGCTGCAGTTATAAAGAAGGTTAGTTGTTTGGAGTTCTGCTACGGTGATACCTATGTATTCTCAGTCTCATACTTTACGGATATTTTTTCCTTCAGGCTTTGAAGCAGGATAAGCCTTCCCTTCAGGATGCGGTTAACGACACCGTCCGTCAGGGTGACAAGGTCATCACGAATACAACTCATGATGGCCAGGAGATCATCCAGAAAAAACTAGCCGAGCTAAAGACAATGTGGTCTACTTACTGCAGCACCATTATTGAGAAAAAAGTAATTTTTGTGACTCATTCGACAGTCTTTATCTCTCTCACCTTGGACCAACTTCCCAATTCGGCAACTCCGAGTTGGCGAAAATAGAACGTGTTCTAATCTCCCAACTAGTTGCTATCGATCGGTTGGTCGCACAACTTTTGCGTTTACACTGCCGATTGTCGGTTGTATAGTTGGGAAGTTGGTCCAATTCGCCAATTCGCCAATTTGCCAACACAAAGTCGATAGTGTAAACCCAGCTTTACTTTCTCTGTAGGCATATCTGCGAATTCGGAAATTGTTTACGGTTGTTTGCGCGTGCGCACGAATGCAGCGTACTCAATTGGTTTTACTGTTTACTTAAACACCTTCAGCACGCTGCCAGCGGCAACCGTACGCGGGCTATAGTTACTAGAGCTAATCGGAACGTACCCTGGTACTATCTAATATGGCGGACCGTACCTCGCCTACTCCACTAACGATCGAGTCTAGGGAGTCGCCTATGCCTACTCCCTAACCCTAACCATAACCCTAACCCTAACCCTAACCATAAGCATATCAGATAGTTACCAGGGTACGTTCCGATATATCGAACCGTACCCAGGGTACCCTCCAATAGTACCCTGGGGGACATAGACCCTATGCGCTTTAGCTCCGTCATTGTCACTAATCAAAATTACATGCCATTGGCATTGGCATCCAACATTTGCAATGGAAACAAAACTGTCAAAAGAGGTGAGTGTTTGCTATCTAACTAACTGGTATGGTAAGAGCGTGAGGGTCTGTTGTCACTACGTCCTGTTTAGTCAGTGCCAGTAGTACTAGTAGTAGCTCTAGTACTATAGCCCGCGTACAGCTGCCGTAGGCCTGGTGGGCCGGTACCGTAGTATTTGGACGCTCGCCCGAAACTGGACGCTCCTAAGTGCGCATGCGCGCATTCGCCTCTTGTTTTGC
Source organism: Priapulus caudatus (assembly GCF_000485595.1). Lineage (NCBI taxonomy): Eukaryota > Metazoa > Priapulida > Priapulimorpha > Priapulimorphida > Priapulidae > Priapulus > Priapulus caudatus. Next base: position 45,713 of record NW_014577561.1, on the reverse strand, counting down.
AAGGGCGCACACAGCGCATGCGCAGCATGCGTAGTAGTCATCTGCGTATTTTGCCCATCGAAACAGTTACAATAAACAAACATGGCGGACTTCCTGGTCACTGATAGAAACATTTGATTGAAACAATTTGCAATATGTAGTAAATTAGTAAGACTGTGTTATATGGAAGCCTTGAAGCGACATGCGACTTTTTGAGTTTCCGAGTTGACGAGTTTCTGAGTTTCTGAGTTTCCGAGTTTCTTCTGCGCATACACATGCAGAGACAATAGAACACTGTCACCGTCAACATCAGGTTGTGGTTTAGCGTCGTAAATTAACTTGCAAACGCCACCGCCAGATGGTGGTACGCAGTCTATCGGCGTTTCGGGCGTATCAATGGAACATCGTCAGCACTCTCGTAGTTCTGGTACAGGGTAGCGAAGGAGCAGTGTAGGGAGGGGGAGAGGAAGGGAGGGGGAGGGAGGAGGAAGTTTAGAGTAGTACTAGTAGTAGTAGGTGGAGTAGAGAGAAGCTAGTGAAGAATGAGGAAGGGGAGAAGGGAGAAGCTGGTGGAGAAGGAGGAGGGGAGAAGCTGGTGGAGAAGGAGGAAGGGGAGAAGGAGGGGGAGAAGGAGGAAGGGGAGAAGGAGGGGGAGAAGGAGGAGGGGAGAAGCTGGTGGAGAAGGAGGAAGGGGAGAAGGAGGTGGAGAAGGAGGAAGGGGAGAAGCTGGTGGAGAAGGAGGAGGGGAGAAGCTGGTGGAGAAGGAGGAAGGGGAGAAGCTGGTGGAGAAGGAGGAGGGGAAGAAGCTGGTGAGATGAGGAATGGGAGAAGGGAGAAGATGGTGAGAAGGAGGAATTAGGGGAGAAAGGAGAAGCTGGTGAGAATTAGGAGGGAGGGAGAAGCTGGTGAGAAGAGGTAAGGGGAAGAAGGGAGTAAGGTGGTGGAGTAGGAGGAGAGGAGAAGCTGGTAGAGAATCGGGAGGAGGGGAGAAGGAGGGGGATAAAGGGAGGTGTGGATGAGGAGGGGAGAAGGGAGAAGCTGGTGCAGAAGAGGAGGGGGAGAAGCTGGTGAGAAGGAAGAAGGGGAGAAGGGAGAAGCTGGTCGGAAGGAGGAAAGGGGGAAGGGAGAAGTGGTGGAGGAGGGGGAGAAGCTAGAGACAATGGAGGAGGGGGTGAAGCTGGTGGAGAAGGAGGGGGGAGAAGGGAGAAGGTGGTAGAGAAAGGAGGAGGGGAGAAGCTAGTGGATGAAGGAGGAGAGGGAGAAGCTGATTGGAGAATCGAGGAGGGGGAGAATGCTGGTGGAGAAGAAGGAAGGAGAGAAGGAGTGGGAAAGGAAGGGCAGAAGGGAGAAGCTGGTGGAGAAGGAGGAAGGGGAGAAGGGAGAAGGTGGTGGGAGAAGGAGGAAATATAGGGGAGAAAGGAAGAAGGGCTGGTGAGAAGGCGGAGGGGGTAAGAAGCTGGTGGAGAAGGCAGGAAGGGGGGGAAGGGAGAAGGTGGTGGAGAAGGAGGAGGGTAGAAGCTGGTGGAAAGGAGGAGGGGGAGAAGCTGGTGGAAGAAGGAGAAGGAAGAGAAGGTAGGGGGAAAAGGAGGGGAGAAAGGGAGAAGCTGGTGGAGAAGGAGGAGGGGAGATCTCAGTTGTGGAGAAGGAGGAGAGGGAGAAAGGGAGAAGCTGGTGGAGGAGAAGGGGAGAAGGAAAGAAGGTGGTGGAGGAGGGGGAGAAGACTGGTGGAGGAGGAAGGGGAGAAAGCTGGTGAGAAGAAGGCAAAGGGGAAAAAGGAAGGGGGAGAAGGAGGAGGGAGAAGCTGGGTGAGAATAGGAGGAATTAGGGGAAGGAGGGAGAAAAATGGAGCTGGTGGGAGGGAGAGGGGGATGAAGGGAGAAGCTGGTGGAGAAAGGAGGAGGGGGAGAAGCTGTGGACGAAAGGAGGAAGGGAGAAGGGAGAAAGCTGTGGAAGGAAGGAAGCGGGAAGAAGGAAGAAGGTGTGTGGAGGAGGGGGAGAAGCATGGTGGAGAAGGAGGAGGGGAAGAGAGGCTGGTGGAGAAAGAGGGGGAGAAAGGAAAGAAGGGGGAAAGAGGGAGAAAGTTTATGGTGGAGAAGCTTGGTGGAGAATGAGGAAGGGGAGAAGGGAAAGATGCTGTGGAGGAAGAAGAGGGAGAAGAGAGAAGGTGGTGGAGGAGGGGGAGAAAGGTGGTGGAGAAGGAAGAAGGGAGAAAGTGGGGGGAGAAGGGAGAAGGTGGTGGAAGAAGGAGGAGGGGAGAAGGCTGGTGGACGAACGGAGGTGGGGGAGAAGGTGGTGGAGAAATAAGGAAGGGGAGGAAGGAGAAGCTGGTGGAGAAGGAGGAAAGGGGAGAAGGGAGAGGATGTGGAGAAGGAGGAATTATGTGAGAATGGAGAAGGTGGTGGAGAAGGAGGAGGAATTATGTGAGGATGGAGAAGCTGGTGGAGAAGGCGGATGGGGAGATAGCTGGGTGGAGAAGGAGGAAGGGGAGAAGAGAGAAGGTGGTGAGAAGGAGGAGGAACAGGCTGGTGGAGAAGGAGGAGGGGGAGAAGCTAGTGGAAGTAAAAGGAGGAAGGGGAAGAAAGGAGGGGGAGAAGGGAGCTGAGGTGGAGGAGGAGGGGGAGAAGGGAGAAGCTGGTGGAGAAGGAGGAGGGGGAGAAGCCTGGTGAGAAAGGAAGGAAAGGGTAGAAGGAGGGGGAGAAGGGAAGCTGGTGGAAGGAGGATTGGGAAAGGAAGAAGTTGTGAGAAAGGAGGAGGGGGTAGATAGCTGGTGGAGAGGCGGAAGGGGAAGAACGGGAGTGGCAGGATTGGGTGAGTGTAACAGACGCAGCACCGCAATACGCCAGCATCCGCGACGCGCTGACGGACACTGCATACACACACACACACAGCACACACTGCTACAATTATTATGTGCGGTAGTAGCCCAGTTCAGCTGATCTATATACATAACGTTATATATAACTGTAATTTTTCTCCTATACTGTTATGTATTAATAGTAAATAGATCCATTTGGCATCAGTGCACGACCCCTGCAGACTGCTTTCTGAAACAGTGACCACCTTTTCTGCGTCCCATGGCCCTCATTTCATCAATAGCAAAAATCACCGCCAAGGATTTGGCCCAAAGGAGTGAACACTCATAATGCACACCCGACAGCCAAAGAAAGCACAACCCCCTCCCCATGCAAATCAGTGGTTTTCACACAGTGGTTGAATGTCTTTTCCTTCTGACTGTGTTGATCATTACAATTAACAACAGGTATAATAGACGGTGCAGCTGTCACCACTCACACTCCTCTCTGCCACCTCCCGCATCAACTCAGAGGTGTGGAATGCCAAGTTTTGTTAACACAGTAGCTTGTTAATAATAGTGTAAATAAATAGCCTAAGATCTGCGCCGTTTGTAAAGATGTGAGTTTATTTTCAGTTCAGTCCTGCGTATGCAAATTCGAGAAATTATAGGCGCTGCCAAAAGGAAAGCGACTAACAATGGCGCGAAAATTGAAAAACTTTGAAAGGTTCCTCACGTTCAAAGTCAAGGGCCAACTTGGGCTTAGTGACTTTGGATATCTATAGGAACTGTAAAACAAAATACTGAAAAGAAAGGCAAAATATGAGAATTATAAAACTCTAGGAGAAAAAAAATGTAAAGACAGTGAACCAGTCCGACTCCTCAAAGAATGATTCTGCTGTGTTCCGTATGGTTCAGTGGTTTGACACAGCCAGATTATTGTGACCGGTCCAATTATCGCAAGCACAAACCTGGAAGCTAGCCGACAGTCTATATGTATACAACACCGACCGCCGACGCCGCACCAGGAACCATTGTATGTGAACACCCACCGGTTAATATGAACATTTTATCAAGGAGTAGATAATAACAAATTTGGTTATTAATTTAACCTAGTCTGATTTTTATCTGGCTCAGCATAGGTGTTCCGTTCTGATGAGAGGCTTTCACTGTCATAGAGCTTCCGGTTTATAAAACCCTATATAGAACACCATTCGTTACGCTTTCCACGCCTCGCTACAATCAACTACGCCCATATGCGGAAGGCAGTTAGGCTTTAACGTATCAAGGATGTGGTAATAATCAGTTCAGGCTCAGTTGGTTGTATGCTTGAGTCTGTGATATCGCCGCTTTCCTCCTTCTCCACCAGCTTCTCCGCCTCCCTCCTCCAACGCAGCGTTCTCCTCTTCTCCCTTCGCTCCATTCTCCACCAGCTTTTCCGCCCTCCTCCTTCTCCAACCAGCTTCTCCCCTTCCTCCCTTCTGCCAGCCAGCTTCCTCCCTCCTCCTCCTCCACCAGCTTCTCCTTGCTCGCCCTTCCTCATTCTCCACGCAGCTCTCCCCCACCTCCTTCTCCACAGCTCTCCCCGTCGCTCTTTCTGCCACCACCTTTCGGCCTTCTCTCCTTTCTTCCTTCACCTCCTTCTCCACTACTTCTCGGCGCGCCCGCTCCTTCTCCATCGCAGCTTCTCCTTCTCCTTTCTCCGCTTCTGCCTTTTCTCCTTCTCCCACCAGGCTTCTCCTTCTTCTTTTCCTCATTTCTCGACACCAAGCCTTAATTATCTCCCTCTTCCTCCACCAGCGTCCCTTCTTCTCCTCCTTCTCCCCTTCTTCCCTCTCCACCAGCCCTCTTCCACGCTCCTCCTTCTCCATCACAGTCATTCTCCCGCTCCTTTCCGACACCTTTCTCCCTTCTCCCGCCTTCCTCCTTCGTCTAAACAAGCTCTCCTCCTTTCTCTCGCACCAGCTTCTTTTTCCTCCCCTAAATTCTCCTTCTCGGCACCAACCTTTCTCCCTTCTCCGCCGCTCCTCACACTCTCCAACAGCTTCTTCGCTTCTCCCCTCCTCATTACTCCGGAACGCAGCTTCTCCCCCCTCATTTCTCAAACGAGCAAGCTTTTTCCCGCCTCCTCCTTCTCCACCACCTTCTCCCTTCTGCCCCTTTCAATTCTCATACACTAGCTTCTCCCCTTCTCCTTCTCCACGAGCAAGCTTCTCCCCCTCTTCTAGCCAGCCTTCTCCCTTTGTCACCTTATCCTC
>NW_014577561.1:27729-40660 GCF_000485595.1 Priapulus caudatus | reverse complement strand
GCTTGCTCCTTCCCTCTCACCATCTCTTCCTCCCTACTATATGTCTGGGAAATCCAACTTTCAGATGATCTAAACAGGCCAGAGATTTCATAATGGAACTTAATCTACGTCGCTGGCGTGCATTACCATTTACTTACTGTTGTACAGGTGGCTCTAAGGCAGGGTCTGCTACAGTGGGCAGGATTCAGTGTCAACACAAACAAGGTCATCGACTGGATTAGCAACATGGAGACAAGACTCAATGCAACTTCGCAAGATGAGGTTGACCTTGAGAGATCATATGGCACTGCGATGAAGCAGAGGTATATTGATATCACATTATTATGAAATTTATTTTGGTTCGTGTTCTTACCATAAACATAAAAAATATGGCATGAATAAAACACACCAAAACAAATATTTTGGGCAGAAATATGTGAATTCCTCTGATAGCATGCTGACCACATTTCAACAAGTGAAAGAAAATAAAGTAGTTTCTTTCACGTTGGCTTGGAGATATTTACTGGCAAATAGCACCTTGCTGTAAGCTTCTAACCGTTGACATCTGGCAATTTACAGAGCCTGCACAGAGACGTTGTTGGCTACCAGCAGATTGTAGACTCCCTGCAAGCCCAGGCCGCTGAGTTGCTCTCAGAGCAGACAGCTGACTTCACTGCCGTCGTCGCGCGTACGCACAGTTGTGGCGCAGCCGCAGCGGAGCTAGTTCATGCAGCGCAGCAACGGCACTCTGAGCACCAGCAGTACCAGCAGGGTTGCAAGCAGCTGACCACCTGGCTGGATGAGGGCAAGGCCGCACTGACTGCAGCTGTTGACATCTGCGACACGACAGATCAGCTGCAGACGAAATTCGACACGGTTCAGGTTTGTACGAGTTTTCGGAACTGCACTGATTCCTCACGTTTACGCTGAACACGCAACAGAGTTAGCGCGTATTGATGTTATGTTCGTATGGACCCATTATGAATGTGAAGTTAAGTCAGTTCTCATATGTTCTATACGTACATCTCAGTGTGTTGTATTATTATGACTTCCACAGGAACTCACAGAGAAGATCGTAGATGGCAATGCCAAGCTAGATGTTGTCAAGTCTGAGAGTGAGACGCTGGCACCAGGACGATGGAGAAGGGACGTCGACAGTCTCGCTGCTGACATCACCGTTTCGAGCAGGGCCTGCAGCGATTATGCTTCCAGCTGGCTGTAGCCGAGTCAGACCTGCAGTCTCCGCCTGACTACGTGGAATGAGATACAGCTGAGGTGCGATGCTCTTACTGCATGGCTGCTGCACACAACAGTTACCATACAGGCCCCGCTTGAAATGCAGTCCCACCTCAGCAGCAAGGAAGCTTACCTGGAGAAGTTCAAGGTAAGGCCATTGTGCTATAAGTAAGTGCGACGTCTTATGACTTTGCTACAGATCTGTGTAAACATGGTATCATTACCACTAACAAGTAATGTGTTATTGAAGCGAGTTTCCAATTACCTACTAGTGAATATAGATTTTTATAGCCTTAAATTATACATTGGACACGTGCTATCCTGACTTTTCCATGAACAAAAATAAAAAATAATTTTAATATTAATTAATTAATAATAATAATTATGCATATCATAAATAAAGCGTGAAAATAATTTCATGCTGTATCTTACAGGTACTTCAGCAGGACGTGGCTGACCATGGCAAAGAGCTGACAACGGTAGAAGACATGTCTGCCAAGCTGCAGACCTCCGTGTCTGACCCTGCAGTGCCGACTACCGTAGCCCAGCTCAGGGCATCCTACGACACCCTCGTCTCCATGACAACCGACGTGGTGTGCCTCGTGGAGAGGCACTACAGGGAACAGTGTGTGTACGAGGAGAGCTACACTTACTGCGTGAGTTGGCTGCACAATGCGCAAGATGAACTGGACACCTGGGAGAAATCTGTTGAGCCAAAGCTGAGTGCCCTGAAGGTAGACCACAACGTATTATATATACAAAGCTACCACGATGATAGTGCTGATTGTTATGGCACGTTTAAGAAAAATTTCTAGCTGCTAGTAGCCAGATTAATTTGCCAAGTCCATTGGATGCTGCTCACATATAACTAGTACTTATTAATGTTCCTAAGGTATCTTCCTTTCTGCCACTGCAGATTGTATTACAGTACTGTTAGGCGTAAGTCAAGGTACAACAAATATATCACAACTAGATGGTGAGGAACTGTCAAAAACATGTGAGCTAATACAGCATAAAAATCGTATCTGTTAATTATTACTTTACATTACTTCACATCCAAACAATACCAAATTGATTCGAACAAAAACCAGCACTAGCATATGTGCTAGCAACCTATTAATTTTATATGCGGTAATAGATTCCCGGCCGGTGCCGATTGCTGTATATTCTGATTCTATTGTTGTGCTTGCACCACCACAGGAGCTTCAGAAGACGATGTCTGAGGGCCACAGTAGGGTGAAGCAGGCAGCCAAGATGTGCGACACTGTGACGCCACACACCAGCACGGATGGTGCGCAGACAATGCGCTCCAACCTCGAACACTTCGCGCTCAGCTGCGACAAACTTAGGAACGACGTCAAGAAAGCCATCGTGAGTCTTCGCATCTAGAATGTAGACGGCACCATGGGTCACCACAAAGGTCACCTCGTACTACTCACACAACAACACACAACACACAACACGGCCACAACGTACACAAGGGCACCAAGGCCACGCTGAGATCCTGCGCAACATGGCCGACCTGCAGGCTGCGTGGGATCTGCTGCACGGCTCGCTCGCCATTTGCTGCGTGCTGCTAGACGATTGTCTCGTCGCCTGGGAGCTGTAGGTATCACACTGGGAAATCCTTTCCCATAGGCGGCCATACTTACGAAAAAATTCCCATAAATCAGCAGAAGTTTTTTTCACAAATAATAATACCATCTTCTGAATCCAAGTCGCAAATAACACTATATATGTTATTAACAAAGAAATTCTTCCATAATTTTTCTTGTAAACAAACTTTTGCCAGCACACACTAGAAATGGCCAATTTACAATGTGAATCTGCACAAAAAGTAGGCTTTCTTTGAAAATTCCTGGGCCGCGCCAGCAACGCACCTCGGACGAGCCGTTTACACTGTCGGATTCAGAAAACGTACATTGTCTAGTTTCTGAAATTAACAATTGCAAACAGTTATAACCCTTTCTAATGAGAAATACAAAATGCTAGCGCACGCAGACACTCAAATACGAACTCATTCTGAACCTGTCCCCGCGCTCATTGGTGGATTTGCCATCTTCATACCTTAAAGCAGATGATTTTTTTTTGCTAAAAATCTTTCGCTTGCATATATGCTAACCTCAACATGTTGTGACATCACGGTAAAAAAAGTGATTCGTGCATGCCAGTTACCATTTATGAATGAATCCGTGGCACGACGTCCCCTCTCTGTTCGGTCGGCGGGCGGCAAAAACCTCGGAATTCGTCGACGTTCGAACTGCAATGTAAGAAAGCAGAAGGCTATATCAACTATCATTTTTCATCACAACGGTGTAGTAGACACCTGTCAATTAGAATTTAACAGTTTTAAGTTGGACCTTTTGACCTCTGATTTTTAAGAATAAATCTGCGAACACTATGTTTTGCTATGGTTTCAATAGTTAATTGCTTATACTAGAAAAAACGTGGTGACAGTCAATGTGCACGATAAGAAGGCCACGTGTGCACGCATTCCGTAGTAAAAGCAATTACAACCAGGCAAAAACTAAATGAGGTAAAAACCATAGATTTTATTGACCATCTCCTAAAAATCACAGCTGCGCAGCCCATACAAGGAAACGTTTAAAATCACCTGCTGACACCTACGTCAGCATGAACGTCATAGAATGACGTAAGAAACGCTGAGGTAAAAACCATAGATTTTATTGACTAACTCCTAAAAATCACAGCTGCGCAGCCCTTACAAGGAAACGTTTAAAATCACCTGCTGACACCTACGTCAGCATGAACGTCATAGAATGACGTAAGAAACGCTAGAAATTAGTATATAAGAAAGCTCTGCTCGCATTCAATCACACTTAGCCATTGGCAGCATGTCAGCCGTGCCGGAAATTGCTGACGACAGAGCTGGCAAACCGATATCAAATCGCTTGAAGAACAAGAAAAATGTATTCGTCAAAGGACACACCGTGCGTGCAAACGCTGTGCGTGCACACTGTGCTGACACAGCCTCTGATAAAGCCCCGGACCAGTGCTGTTAGAAACGAATGCCAAGAAGCACATTCGACGCCGTCATTGTGCGCTACGAATGCGACAACACAATAGAAGCAATCGACGTTGACAACCGGTCGACCGGCGTAAGGTTGCTGAGACCTTCTGCGGACTCTTCGCAAGAAGCTGGCATGAGCCGCCACCTGGTGCAAAGCGAGGGCGGGGCTGACCTGAGAGATAACCGGCTATACAACAGAGGGAAAATGGCGCAGATGTGGAACCAGTCGTTCCGCGAGCACGCCGGCCACAGTCCGGCATGCGACGGAGACCTCGCGTGGGACGAAGACGCACAGGAGCAGAGAGGAGCAGTCTGGTGTGAGGTGCTGAGGTGCAAAGCGTGCTCGTACAAGTCGCCAAAGCACAAACTTTACGACGAAGTGCCATCGTCTGGCAGGGGACGAAGAACCGCAGCGCCAAACGTCGGCATGCACGTCGGTCTCATGTCGACGGAACTCGGCTGTGCAGGCATGCGGCGCATTTTCGGATCGATGAACGTGCCTCCGCCTGGCGAGTCGAGCAAGGCAAGGAAATGGTCCGCTGGCCAACACACCGTCGCTGCCACCATGTAAAGTATCGGATGTCCAGACATAATTGGGTACACAACATTTATTCGTGCTTAGCATAAACATGGCCGAGCCCAGAGAGGCCTGCTTTCAGTAACAGTCTACATACGCGGGTATACGCGTAGTGATGAGGCTACAAGGTAGTTCTGCATAATCTTATAGTGACCTAGCATTTTTATGGCTTTATTGAACGGACCATGAAATGTACTTTCTGCTGACATGCGAAGAGTAAGTGTCGGATAACATTTTGACCCTCAAGAGGAGGGTTAAACATGGATTTGTTTACTGTTAGAAAGAATTTGACTGCCGGGTTTGCTAGTAGAATCTATACATGCCTGGATGTATGAGGCTACAATGTCACAGTGAAATTTCAAAAGCTAAATTTGGTTGAAGAAGGTTTATGCTCCTTAAATCGTATAATTTCTATGGCATTCTGTACTGTCAGGGTGTTACATGTAACTTGATGCCACTGCCAGTGCATGTGGTGGTGATAGTACTGTGTAGTTTTTACCTGCGTTAATTAGGTACAGGTGGCAGCTCTCTATTTCAGCCTGTAGGCTTGCGTAGGTAAATGGAGGAGTGCTTACCTATTCTGTCTTGCAAATAGTTGTTGCTACTACGTACGATGGGCGCTTTTATCTTTAATCTTAAGACACTTAAACGTACGCGCCATCTCGTGGCAACTTTCATAACGATCCCAACGAGCATTCCTTTGAGAAGGTTCCTAATACCATCCCTGTGCCTACCACTGTTTTGGCGCGTATGTGAACACATTTGGGACTAACAGGGTTTACTAGAATCCCACCACCCCACCACAGAGTCACCACAGTAGACGTTAGATGAGCGCTGTCGCTCTGCGGCACTTGTTATGTGAGAGTGTTCGCTTGAGTAAGTGAAGAACGGCCAGACTGTGACAGAGAGTGACAGCCAATAGCCACATCCGCTCGGCACTTATTGGAACGGCATGCATCGTGATACAATATGGCTGCGTTTGCAACCACGTATGAAAACTTCTTTTCAAAGCGATTCTCTGGTGTCTGAGACAGTCAGCATATGTTCACAAACGCTCTGATTTGCCTGACATGTTGCTGTCGGCAAACGGCAGTAAATGGATTCTAATATTTTGCTTTCGTTTCAGCAAAACTGGTGCTGGTAATGGTCTGTAAACTTTAAAACTGCTAATTTTTCTGCACTGTGAGCACATTGGCACTGCAAGAGGTTCCGTTTGGTAGTTGTACAGTAAGCCCTCTCCTATCACGGGTTTTCTATCTGCGAAATTCGAGTACCTTTGGTTTACGATTTTCTCCAGCTGAGGCATAGCTTTTGAGTATCTACTATTTTACTACCGTAGAAGTTATAGACATTTTTCTTTAGATTCGTCTTAGGCATGTTATAACTTTCAAACCATCACATGAATTTCCTGTGCGCATCTATGCTTGTTTCGTATGTTCATCAAACTGCTTTGTTCACTGACCAATCTCGCATGTTTGCCAGAGCCTGTCTGAGTTAATCATGAATTTGCTGATTCCCAAAAGGCAAAACATTAACGCACGCATTGTTCATTCTTGCTACCTGGCTGCGTGCTCTTATACAATGCTTGTTTATTCATCATGGCTTACAATTGCGGGCGATACCGAAAAGAAAATGCGGACTCCGGCGGAACGCCGCAACACCGCTCTGTGAGGCCCTTACGAGCGAATCGTCTAATCCGCTCCGTGAAGGTTTAACGAGTGAATCGTCTACTTCGCTCCGTGAAGGTTTAACGAGTGAATTGTCTATTCCGCTCTGTGAGGCCTTAACGAGCGAATCGTCTATTCCGCTCTGTGAGGCCTTAACTAGCGAATCGTCTATTCCGCTCTGTGAAGCCTTAACGAGTGAATCGTCTATTCCGCTCCGTGAAGGTTTAACGAGTGAATTGTCTATTGTAATTTAATTCGGCAACTCCGAGTTGGCGAAAATAGAACGTGTTTTAATCTCCCAACTAGTTGCTATCGATCAGTTGGTCGCACAACTTTTGCGTTTACACTGCCGATTATCGGTTGTATAGTTGGGAAGTTGGTCCAATTCGCCAATTCGCCAATTCGCCAATTTGCCAACACAAAGTCGGTAGTGTAAACCTAGCTTTACTTTCTCTGTAGGCATATCTGCGAATTCGGAAATTGTTTACGGTTGTTTGCGCGTGCGCACGAATGCAGCGTACTCAATTGGTTTTACTGTTTACTTTTAATAATTTTTAAGTTAAATGAATAACATTTAAATGAATAACAGTTAAACGACTTAAGTTAAATGAGTTAAATGAGTTGAGTGAGATGATGGAATCGATCGCTGACCTGACTGCCTTGTGTTTTTTTGCCCCGCAGTCGTACGACCAGCCGGTGAAGGACTTGCATGCGGCTCGTGCTGACAAACTGGCCGACGCGACGTCGTCCATCAAGCTGAAACACGGAGAGACGAAAACTTTCCCGTCCGGAGCATCGGTAAGGAATCCGGACCTTCTCCTCACCGCGCGTACGCCAACAGATAACGCATATGAGAGGAATCCTCGACGAATGGCGTCCGCTCTCTGAAGCATTAACGAGCGAATCGTTAGCGTCCCCTCTCTGAAGCGTTAGTTCGTTAACAAGCGAATCGTTAGCGTCCCCTCTCTGAAGAGTTAGTTTGTTAACAAGACACAGTGGTAAGTTTCAAAGCATGGAGTGATGCACACTATAACGTCCTACGCACTCAGACGAACCATTATACAAGTCGTAATATAACGCCCTACTCATGCTACGATCCTGGGGTGATTCCCCAAGTGACGTACAGTTTCTAACAATAGGTTGAGGCGCCACTATCAGGACGTAATATTACGCCCTACGCAATGTAAGTGTACATTGTGCATGACGTAATATTACGTCCTACGCAGTGAATGGGTTAAAAGTTAGGCTTATATTGATCAGCTAGTTGCCGCTTATATAACAAAATGGCAATGGCCATTCATGCGGCTTCATTGCCCTGGGTGGGTGTGTTTTTTCTTGTACGTTGTAATGAGATTCTACTGTATTTTATTTGTCCCAGTGTGGACTTGTTAAAAAAGCTGCCACCTTCATAAATATTCTTCACCCAATAGGGCCTTAAAATTTAATAATATGGTGCATGAAAGTCCTTAAAAAGTCCTTAAATTTAAGCTAACCATTTGAGTGGGAACCCTGTAACAGTTAAATGAATAACAGTTAAACGACTTAAGTTAAATGAGTTAAATGAGTTGAGTGAGATGACGGAATCGATCGCTGACCTGACTGCCTTGTGTTTTTTTGCCCCGCAGCCGTACGACCAGCCGGTGAAGGACTTGCACGCGGCTCGCGCTGACAAACTGGCCGACGCGACGTCGTCCATCGAGCTGAAACACGGAGAGACGAAAACTTTCCCGTCCGGAGCATCGGTAAGGAATCCGGACCTTCTCCTCACCGCGTGTACGCCGACAGAGGACGCAGATGAGAGGAATCCCCGACGAATGGCGTCCTCTCTCTAAAGCGTTAACGAGCGAATCGTTAGCGTCCCCTCTGAAGCGTTAACGAGCGAATCGTTAGCGTCCCTTCTCTGAAGATTCATTCGATCTCCATCACCTGATCCGCTCCTCCTCCTCTTCCTCCTCCTCATCCTCCTCTTCCTCGTCCTCCTCATCATCCTCCTCCTCCTCCTCTATCACCTTCTCCCCTCCTCCTCAATCATATTAAATCGAAACTAATTCAGAACAATGATTTAAACATTTCAGGGTCTGACAAAGGGCAAGCAAGCCACTAAAGGCCAAAAGCAGATTGTAGAAGAGAACAAGGCCACATTAACATCCTTCCTACATTTCAGTGTTACCATAACAGTAGGTACTAGGTAGCACAATTGTGAAAGCCCTGCCTAACATCTTGTCACATGATTTAATTACCAGCGATTTCCGCATGCCACGCGTGACTCACTTCTGCCTCAAGTAATGACTGTTGTTCCACTATTAATAGCCATTTACTATAGCCAATATAATCTGAAACATATGTTGGCATTTCAAGTTACGTGCAAAAGTGCTATTTATTCCCGTGTATCAAGATACTACAGTCTATTATTCCTTATTTATTGGTGATATATAGTAATGGTATTGTGTTGTTAACGATAACGTAACGGTTAACATTAGCATGATATTTTTGACAGATTATCTACCTTCTGTTGACACGCATACTCTTCTGGGATTCGTTCACCAAAGATTATCAGGTTTGTGTTACATACAAAAGAAGCTGAGAATGTTCGTTAATTTCAACACGGTATTGTCACGAACTGGTAACAACCTTAGCTCTCCGCAGTACGCAATTTATGTCCATGTGGTATAATGTAGTCACTGTAGTGAATTCAGGAACCAGTACCTTTAGAACAAGGCAGCTAATTTTTATGGTCGTTACTATAGGTTATATAGCAACATGTGTGAAATCGCGACCGTCTAGCCTTTCAGACTTATTTCAGAGACTGCTTATATAATGTGTGCGTTGATAATTACCCAAATTAACGGTTTAAAATTTGAAATCGTACTCGCCGTTCCCAGGTGCTGTGGCTGCTGACATGTGCGGTCTACGCCGGCTTGTATTGGACAATGGCATACATGGCCAAGGCAGCATACTCACCGACGGGCCAACTGCTGGATGGTGGGATCGATCTGAACATGAATGACAGTTTTGGACAGTGAGTAGTGTAACGTCAGATCGACGTAAACAAAGAGAAAGGACGGCTGGCTACTCTATCGCTGCAATGCAGGCCCGCTATATTATTATTGTTATTATTATTAAATCTTTATTGCATGTAATTCAGATACAAATACATGTACTGACGACAGTTCTTTTCATGGAGAAAAAATCTGATAAAAGCAATAGTGTTGAGTAGTTAAAATGATAAAATTTCGGACTGATACAGTACAATACAATGCTATACAGCACGAATATGATCCGGGGATGTCACGCTGTGAAATTTTTGATGAGGAAAACGTCGGCTGCGTGTCTGTAATTAAAGTGATTACGTCACCGTAAATAGTAAAAAATACAAGTAATTCTGTTCACTTTTTATGGTTAAATTGCTGCACTATACTTAATTAAATTTCAGGCGTCTTCAAGGCATAGTTTTACTCACAGCCATAATGCAAATGTTGACGTTGTTCTCAAACTACTTCTGGCTGATATTGTTACTGGTACCGGTACTGGTGAGTACGTTATTAAAACCGTTTTCTCGATATTCATGAACTTTTAACTGTTTTCGTGGTGTCTTGGAGTAACTTCACATTAGATTTCATGAAGGTATAACAATAAATGTGTTTTCTAATGTAATCTATTATATTTTGCCTGTTGGAAAGAGTTTTGTCAACTGGTGTAGTTGTCTTTGTCAGACTCTTGTCACCTGCCATCATCGGGTGACGATCTTCAGTAACTTCATTCAGATTGAGAATAGCATCCAACTAGACTTATTATCGAAACTCTTGCTAACAGGTTAACTGAATGGATTCATGGTGAAATAACTTGACTCGTCTACGGTCTAGCGACGTTCGGTAATGGGTATTTATGATGCAACGTATTAGCCAGCGAGCCGTGCAGCCGTGATTTACACGGTCAGTTTTAAAACTGCACGGCCAAAAATGTGTAGCACGGCCTAAAATATTGATCTAAAGATACATGTACAAAAAAATTGCACTCCCAAATATTTTTTCTGCACTCCCACAACTCATCCCTGGTTAGTAGTACCCTGTTATGACGTAGAGAGAACATAAGTATGTTTGTGCGTAATCGCATTATAAATCGTCGTCTTGGTCTGTCTGTTCCAGGTCCTGTTACGAGTTTAATTCCACCTGCTGTGGGTGAACGTGCTCGGACCGTGATTCTTCATGGTTCGTACGGGTCCTTAAAATCCATGAAAGTCCTTAATTTTGAAATTGTAAAATTTAAGTACTTAAAAGTCCTTTAATTTCATGAAAAATGTTAAAAGTCAATAAAAGTCCTTAAAAAATCATTTTCATGGTTCCTAATTTCTTTCCGAAAAATATTTTCGGCTAGTTAAAACCCATTAACTGTGTACTTATTTAACCCTTAACTGCTCCCCATTGTGTACTTAATTTCACGAAAAATTTCATTTTTTGACCTTTTTTATTCCTGATTGTATAGCACTGTTGTTATTGCTCCTATACATGTTCTGTTGCATTTTCTATGTCAAATATGTGTTTTTCTATTGTTCTAAGTGTAAAATTATAAAAGAAAGAGTGCAATTTTTTTTATATACTGTATTTTAGTCCCTTTTTCACAAATTTTTTGACAAATTGTTGAAAAATACAATTCAATTTTACAATTGGTCTCCTTTTCGGGACAGAAGAGTGTACATATTACTTTCTTCTACATCTCTTTGTGCCATATCTTTTACTTGGGGTGAGGGACATAATCCAGGGGGATGGGAGGATCCTTCTCAGTCCAGCACAACTCGGCCCAACTTAGCGAGCGTAGTTGAAGACACAGTGGTAAGTTTCAAAGCATGGAGTGATGAAAAATTAAAGATAATAATGCATGTGCTTATTTTAAAGATTCATGCGATAGCACGTCTGCCAAATTATGGCAGAATTTTCAGGGAGTCACACGGATACTGCATTAAACATAAACATAAAAACCGGGAAAAAAATCGTCACGGTAAATAATCTCGGTTTCCCGCAGGAGCTGGACCGGCGAGTACCGATACAGCCGATCGACGTCCGTGCCGTTCTTCAGCCCACAGATGGCGTTAGGGTCACTAGGATCAGTCGCGCGACAAGTCTAGTCCAGTTCGACGGGATCAATCTACTCACGGATCCCTGGTTCTCGAAGAGGGCCGCTCCGACACAGTACATGAGGCCACTGGCTTCGTTGCTGTTTATGATGTCGCCGCGTTATCGCCTAGTCCCTCCAAATCTGCACAAACTCTTGGATAAAATGAGTGCGTGCGTCATCTCACTACAGCATCTAGGGTTTATAGTTGATCGAAATCTGAATGATATCGTAATTTAATGTCATGTAATATATTTTTTGTTATATTATAATTGTGATAATAACCTGTATATTTGTAAAATAATCGCAGTAATAACCCGCACCAGTTAGGATTCATTCTCCATGGCTAAAAGTTAATCGATTTTGAAGTGTGGTTCCTTGTCTTCATGCTGCTCTAGTGCTACTAGTGGCTCATTGGTTCAGAAATAGAAAACCCAATGCGTACTCCTTGCCTTGACGTTTTCAGAAATCCACGCTGTGTTGATAAGCAACAATCATTATGATCATTTGGATTCCAACAGCGTAATTGATTTGAATAGCCGATTCCCAGACGCCTGGTTCGTATATACATTCTGTTAAATGAGCAAACCTCACATGCAGAGCTAAAATGCGTAACATTTCGGCTCGCAATCTAATTCCCCACGCATTGTGATCCGTGTTCAACACAATCGTTTCCCGTATAAATCGCAAAATACACACGCTGATAGAGATTCTGTCTCGCCTATTAGCAGAGATATACTCCGGAGCAAAAATTACTATGAGTTTTACTTATAGGCTATAATGTAATGGGAAAAGAAATAAGGGAACTATCCGTATTCGCTAACTTTCCTTTAGGCACATTTCTTTTCACGCACTGGTTGTTGATCATTGATGGTTAAAGATTGTTAAATTAATAAGATTAAAATTAATAAAGGTTTTTTTCTGTAGGTGGTTTGTACCTGAAAGATTGGATTGCTGGTTTAAAAAAAAGGGTTGCAAAAACACCAAGGCGATGACCTGGTGGCAAGAAGAGGAACTACCGACGCATACAAATATCAAGATGGCTTTGACACCTGCGCGACACTGGTGCCCACGTTACTTAAAAGATGATAATCAGGTAATTAATTAATTAAGTAAACTCCAAAAACCATGTGTATTGGTCTTTTTATGAAGAAAAGCGAGTGGATGCAAAACCTCGTAAATATTTCAAGTTTTTTGTGTCTGTTTCATACTAATAAAGTATTTTATGTCAGCATGGGTCTGCACGAATTCCCAAAACTTGTGATAAACGTACCAAAAAATCCCAAAAATTATTAAATAAAATTCATCTTTCGTGTTAAAATCATACTCTGC
>NW_014577561.1:13522-26849 GCF_000485595.1 Priapulus caudatus | reverse complement strand
TAAATATGTATGTGTATTATTTATAACTATGAATATGTCTCATATATTTAAGTCTAAATATATAATTATGTGTATATATATAAGTATAAAAATGTCTCAATTGAGTCAAATCGTGTACACACGTTAATTAATGTAAGTGTAATTTTGACAATATGATCATCATTTTTAATTTATAATCATTAAATAGAACCCTATATATGAAAAATAAAGATTACAGAAATTTAAGTATAGTGGTGTCATTAACCACATTACAATATTATTATTATTATACTTTATTATATATCATTATCTTTATTATCTTGTTTTTAGTTGGCTCGCGTTTCTCCAGCACGTCAATGCAGAAGAAGCCGTAAAGATTCACATGGATATCAGAGCAAAGCAGTCGGTCGCAACCTTTAAGTTGACCAACTGGGTAGGCCTACATATAGCAATGTGTGATCATACGTGATTTTATATAAGGTGCCGTTTCGTCCTTTATGGCTTTACAACTGATTATGAATTTATCCAATTAATTTGAGCAACGAGGTACATATAGCAATGTGTGATTATATGTGAGTTTACTAGCATGCTGTTCTCTCCTTAACGGCTTTATATTCGATTATGAATGTATCCAATTAATTTGAGCAACGAGGTGCATATATAGCAATGTGTGATCTTACGTGATTTTACTACCATGCTGTCTCTTTTTTCCGGCTTTATATCCGATTATAAATTCCGATCGCCAACAGCGACAGGAGTACGTTAAATTATTAAAACAGCAGTAAATTATTGAAATTATGACGACGATGACGACGACGATGATGATGCAAGGACATCACAGAACATTACGTGAAGTTTTGCCATCACATAACTGCATATATAGCACCTTCACCGACACCACTTCTGACACCGTTAAAATGACTCAAATTAAATGAATAACAATTAAATGAATAACAGTTAAATGACTTAAGTTAAATGAATAACAGTTAAATGAATAACAGTTAAATGACTTAAGTTAAATGAATAACAGTTAAACGACTTAAGTTAAATGAGTTAAATGAGTTGAGTGAGATGACGGAATCGATCGCTTACCTGACTGCCTTGTGTTTTTTGTTCCTCAGAGGTGCAACCAGCTGGTGAAGAACTTGCACAGGGCTTGCGCTAACAAACTGGCCGACGCGACGTCGTTCATCGAGTTGACACACGGAAAGACGAAAACTTTCCTCTCCGGAGCATCGGGAAGAAATCCGGACCTTCTCCTCACCGCGCGTACGCCGACAGAAGGGAAACAGATACCCCGACGAATGGCGTCCCCTCGCTGAAGAGTTAGTTCGTTAATAAGCGAATTGTCTATTTCGCTCTGTAAAGGTTTAACGAGCGAATCGTCTATTCCGCTCTGTGAGGCCTTAACGAGCGAATTGTCTATTCCGCTCTGTGAAGCCTTAACGAGTGAATCTCGTCCCCTCTCTGAAGCGATAATTATATATAACGTGCGAATCGTCTTGTCACGCCGTCAACTTAAGCTGGGTCTACACTACCGACTTTGTGTTGGCGAATTGGCGAGTTGGACCAACTTCCCAATTCGGCAACTCCGAGTTGGCGAAAATAGAACGTGTTCTAATCTCCCAACTAGTTGCTATCGATCAGTTGCTCGCGCGACTTTCGCGTTTACACTGCCGATTGTCGGTTGTAAAGTCGGTAGTGTAAACCCAGCTTTACTTTCTCTGTAGGCATATCTGCGAATTCGGAAATTGTTTACGGTTGTTTGCGCGTGCGCACGAATGCAGCGTACTCATTTGCTTTTACTGTGGAGGTGTGGACCTGAGAAGAGGTGTAATTTCATAATTTTGCCTACGGCACTATAGCAAAACTCCCAGTTGGCCTACACCCATTTCGCCTACTCCCAATTCGTCTACACTAAAAATCCACCCCATTCCCATTTTGTCTACCATCAGTTTGTCCACTAAATAATCATTTATAATTGTAATATGTGGATTTGATTAGCATACATAGACTAGACGGAGTGTCACTCGTATTTGTTGTAATATCAATACTACGACGAAATAGCACTACCCATTCTGAGAGTAGACGAAATGGGAGTAAGCCAACTAGGATGTTACCGTATTACCATATACCAGGGAGGATATGTCACGGTGAATGCACGTGGCGAACTCTTTTGCAACTGGATTTCCCATGGGGCTGTGGAGGCATGATGTTGACGCAATACGATACTACTACTACTACTACTACTACTACTACTACTACTGATGCTACTACTACTACTACTAACTACTACTACTACTACTACTACTACTAACTACAACAACTACTAATGCTACTAACTACATACTACTTACTACTACTTGCTGCTGCTTGGCTGTACACTACTACTACTACTACTACTACTACTACTGCCTGCTGCTTACTGCTACTACTACTACTACTGACTCTACTACTACTACTAACTACTGCCTGCTGCTGCTGCTGCACTACTAACTACTACTACTACTAACTACTTACTACTACGTTTACTACTTACTGCACTGCGATACTACCTACTAACTACTCACTTACTACTACTGTACTACTCTAACTACTGCTGCTACTGCTACTACTACTCGCCTACATATCCATAAATATATACATAATGCACGACTCGCATCTTACGTTGAATCGATTTTTCTGTACAGATTTATTGCCGCTGTAATGCGGGGTTTAGCTGTAGTTCACGTCGTTCCATAGAAATAGTCTGGGGGATCATTTACATCAGGTGTGATCTCCTTGTGTGATTGACATTGTAACTGTGTCAGGGGGTGGAGTCAGCTAAAGGCTGATATATATATTAATATTAAATTATGCAGTTATGCTGATACTGTAAAACTGGCTGTAATGCCCTGTTTCTGTGATGTCCCTGCATTATCATTATCATTATCATTCGTAGTCATCGTCATTCATCCTCCATCGTCGTCGTCGTCGTCATCATCTCATCCATCATCATCGTCGTCATCATCGTCATAATTATCACCCTCATTGTGAGAGTATCAAAGAGAATGAAATAAAGGGTTTGATTATTATAAAGAGAATCATATCGAATTGAAATTGTTTAGCTTTAATCAAGGCCAATGTATTGTATAGTGATATACATAACTTTGATGTTAGTATGTGTGTTGAAGCTGATCGACTCTACAAATGTAATCCATGACATTATTTTATATACGCACGTGTGCAAATAATATTGCTTTTTGAAACCAGTTGTGTATTTTAGTGTGTGGGTATTATTATTATTATTATATATGTAAATCTTTTTGTTGCGTGGTCCTCGGGCGTGTGTTGCGTGTGCTGTCATTGGCTTCACAAAATTTGAATTTTTTTTCAAGGACCATCTGTGATCAAGTTAGTTTCAAATAGCTTGTTTTACACGAGTGCCGATAGTAGATTAAACCAGCCGCTATAGCTCGTGATGTACGACATACACATATTATGTTTCATAACCGCATATAACAATATGTAAAGCTTTAATATTTAACATGTCATCAGCTCAGACTATTTATCACAACAATGTACTGTTATCACTACATACATATTTATATACATACATGACTACATACCATGATATAGATACATACATTTATGTTCTTCAGTACATGGTATTTGTAGTTGAAATACATTGCAATAAGATTAATTAATAATAATACTAACCAGTTGCCGGTTTCATTTATTCTGACCTTTCATCTGCCTGTGTCAGGCAGTAACCTTAACAGTGAATAAAAGTAATCACTTATTCCTACTCCCCTCTTCATGCGCGTGGTATGCCCACGACCAGACGAGCACTGTTGAAAAACTTGGGTGCTTGCCTATCCCCCGGGCGCGATGTATTTTTTTCCTAAGTCCAATCAAGAACATAGGGCTCTAGCGAGCGCTTAGCCATTGGTTTGATTAAAATCACCGTGACTCAAACTCCTGTTTTATGTGCCTTCACTGAGCACTTTGTGACCCTAACCCTAACCCTACCCTAACCCTAACCTAACCCTAATTTCTAACCTACCCTAACCCTAACTTAACCCTAACCCAAATCCTATTAAAAATATATTAACAATTTAATTTATTAACTTGTTGTAAAAATTAATTGTTGTTATTAAAATGTTTGTAATAATCATGTAAATATTTTGCGTTAATTTGAGAAAAATGCTTCAACGAATAAGATAGCGAAAATTACAGAAACACAGGAAATAATTAGAAGACGGATGGGATTCGATCCACCGACCTTTCATACTTGACGCTGGCGTTTAACGCCTAACCTATAGAGTTCATATATGAATTTCTAGAATTTTGAATGTGCTATGTATATGACAATACTGTGACTGTCACTGAGTGACGAAACAGCATCACATAGCAGCGCGTGGCACAGACAAGCGCTATGTTCTGATTGACCACGAAAAAATCAACGCGCCCGGCGAATAGCATACCCGAAAACATTTTGAGGGTAAATGGCCGTATTTCAGCCGAAACTTTTTCACTCCCCGAGTCACAAAATGTGAAATTACGCAAAAATACACGCACGCACGCGTGCGTGTAAACCATCCGCGTGTGTGCGCGCCCCGGTCGCGTGTATGTGGTGTGTGCTCTGTGTGACGCGTAAGAAACCCGATATTATAGCCGTATAATCACATTTTGTGGCTTTGGCGGGGGTTCGCGTGAAAATGCTTGAGGCTGAAAACGGCCACTTTGATGCATTGCAAGCTGAGCCTGGGCAGATACTATCGCGAGAGGCGAGGCCGAATACTCGACGGGAAGGAAGTAAGAGGGGATGAGGAAGAAAAGAGCGAGATAAGAGAGTAGAGGGACGGAGGGTGGAAATAATGCAGACGTAGATGCTGCACACGCATGCGCAGTACACACGGTGAGACAAACGCACAACGAGACACACACAGGCACGGATGGCCACACTATTTCCTTTCCTTTCTAATATAGTTATTCTCTCGCTTTCCCGCTCACCTCCGTGAACCCTCCCCCCTTCTCCGTGACTCTCACCCTCTCTCTCTCTCTCTTCTCTCTCTCTCTCTCTCTTCTCTCCTCTCTCTCTTACTCACACACACACAAACACACCACACACACACACACACACACACACACACACACACACCCACACACTGACTCTCTCTCTCTCATCGCTCGCTCTCTCCTCTCTCTCATCTCTCTTCTTCTGTCTCTGCGCTCTCTCTCTCTCTTTCTCTCTCTCTCTCTCTTCTCTCTTCTCTATCTCTCTCTGTCTCTCTCGCCTCGCCAATTTCCTTCACGCAACGCACGCACGCACGCACGCAGCGCCAGCGACGCACGCACGCCACGCCAACATTAATGCCCACACACTTCTCTCTCTCACTCTCTCTGATATCTCTCTCTCCTCTCTCGCAATGTTTCTCTCTTTTCGCGCCGCTATATATATAAACATGATATAATATTATATTATATATATATATATATACATGTATATTAATGATAATGATCAGAAGCAGATAAAGAAGGGTAAAGACTGAGACTTGAAAGGCTGAGACCCAGCCATTTGCACTGGCTAACATATCACCGTGCCACCTGATGCCGTGTGGCGATACCGCATTTGGGAGAGGCGGATCAACTTAGTTGTCCGAGAGAATGTAACCTGATAGGATATAGATTAAAGTACCATATAAATAGATAGATATATCAGATATAGATAGATAGAAATAGATAGGATACCAGATATTGAATGAAAAAGGTATTATTGTTTTTTCTTGGTTTTTCGTGATGGTTGATTCTATGTGGTACATTGTTACTGCTAGGTACTCAGTACATGGTTCCCACAAGATGTGGCATTTTTTTTCAAAGTCCTTCAATGACATTTTAAGGACAATACTGTGACAAGTAGTTTAGCATTTTAGAGTCATCAATATCACTTAGATTCATATATAAAGTAAAAAAATTATTGTTTTACACCGTAATTCAATGAGAGAACCCTTTCTCTATAAATTTCTTGCTAATAGTACTCGCTGAGCTAGTGAAATTAAAGATCTATCTTCGCCTCCAACCCAGGAGAAACCATTAAGGGCCATATTCTCCTTGTCCCAAATCTTTACAAATAATATTGTGTGTGCGCGCGCGCGTGTTCGTGTGTGTATGTGTGTGCGTGCCTGCGTGTTCGTGTGTGTGCGTGCGTGCGCGTGCGTGTGTGCGGGCGTGGTGTGCATAAATATGTGTGGGCATGCGCGTGGTTATAACAAATATTCGTAGAACGGAATATCTTTTAGTTTGTACTTATTACACAAGTTATTACACAAGTTATCAGATATACTCCGTGAAGTGTTTCCTAGTTATGCATAGATCAACAGAACGAAAGTGACACAACGGAATACGAAAAGTCAGCTTTTAATATTGATTTTATTAAATAAATGGTCAATTTTGCTGCAAAATGTAACGACACACAGGATCTGCCACAGATTACAATTTGCTTCAGCGACAATCAGCGCCATCTGTTGGAACAGAAGCAGAACTAACGGCGAATTCTCTTCTCCATCAATAGAACGCAATTTAATAGTTGTTTTTGTGTGTGTGCGTGAGATCATTGCAGACGCGCTGCTCTCTTGTTTTTTTGCGATTAGATACAATGCGAATGCGACAGAAGCATTAAATTTTCTCAACAAGCTACAGTAAAAGTGGAAACCACCGAAAACGCGGGTCAGTGGCAGTATGCAGTATACACCTTCCGCTGCCAAAAATAAGTGACCATCCTGGGCACCCACATGCCCCCTGGTGAGAGCTTCGACACTCACTCGCCCCCTTGTGAGAGCCTGTGCACTCAACCGCCCCCTGGTGAGAGCCCGTGGCGGGACTACTCTCCGTCTGTAATAATGACACTGCTAATTATATCAGTAATTAATAATAAGGTCATCTCTTCACTAATTAATAAATGCTCACCTTCCCCGGTACCGAATGTGTGAATTCGATCAACGGTGGCGGAGAAGAGAGATAGAGGGAGGGTGGGGGTGGGGCAACCACACCCATGCTAATACTCCCCGTGCAATATTGTACGTCACGTGGCACGCTTCCAGTGCGCATGCGCTCTGCTCCCAATAAAACTTGGGCCCATCTGACGCTGGCTATACTAACGCCAGAGATGCAGCAGCAAGTGTAGCTGGTACATTCTATGTCGGTGTGTGTGTGTGTGTGTGTGTGTGTGTGTGTGTGCGCGGTGTGCGCGTGTGGTGCGTGTGTGTGTGTGTGTGTGTGTGTGCGCGTGTGCGTGTGCGTGTGTGTGCGTGTGTATTTGTTGTTTGTGTTTGTGTGTGTACATATGTGCGTGCGCGCGTATATGTGTGTATTTACATTTTCCCTCTTTCTCGCCCGCGAAGGAATGTGGCCGTAGAGCCGTCACGTGGTCAGGCTGACGTCACAGATGACCAGCTGACTGACCACGACTCAGATCTACGCACTACCAAGTCAACGAGAGGTCATGCGAGACTCAAGGTCAACGAGAGGTCATGCGAGACTCAGGGTCAACGAGAGGTCAGGTCAAGACCCTCCGTTTGTAACGAAGTATAAGAGCGATACACGGTAGAAGCGCATTAAATAAAGCATAGAAGCCATTGCGGGGCGCGCGGGGGTGGGTGGGGGTGACGGGACGTGAAACACTAGTAACACGCCGACAACTGAACCGCCCCGAAACGTTCAACGGTCAATTTAAAAAAAAATCACGCCGCTTCAAAAACAACCGCACTACTTTTTTTCTCGCTAGACGCGCGCGTGGCACTATTTTTCTCGGCGAAAGCGCGCGAGTGTGGCGCGTCCGACGTGTGCGTTCTCGGCGGGCGTGGGTGAGGGAGAATTAGATATATTGGCTTACAATGTCATCGATCGGTAGTACATACATATGATAGTACAGCACCCCTACATATACGTGCTGCGTATAAACTCACCAAAACGCAGGAACATGGAACTTAATAATAACAGAGGAATTGCAACGCGTTCATAACAAATCGACACACAAGATGGCGCACGTGAAATCGGCCACGCCGTGTGTGCAATTTTCGTCAAACAAGGGATACGATCATGTTTGACATACACGCTTATAATGTACAACTACGACGCGCCACTGCTATATGGGGAAAGGCAATACAGCAGAGAGCAAGAGAAAGTGTGTATGCGTGTGAGAGAGATCGAGAAAGAGAGATCAAAAGAGAGTGCGAGAGAGAAAGAGAGGGCGAGAGAGAGAGAGAGAGAGACAGAGAGAGAGAGAGAGAGAAAAAGAGAGCAAGAGAAAAAGAGAGAGAGGAAGAGAGAGAGAGAGAGAGAGAGAGAGAGAGAAAGAGAGAAGGTGTTCAAGATGCACATATGCACATAGACACAAATGCATACATAAATAACAACAAAAATGTATCTCCCAACCTAACTCACAGTAAATTAAAGGCAGATGCTTATGCAACGAGGGCTCAGTGGCGCCCCCCAACGACTCAGTGGCGTCCCCAACGACTCAGTGGCGCCCAACGACTCAGTGGCGCCCGCCAACGACTCAGTGGCGCCCCAACGACTGCAGATGGCGCCCGCCACGAATTCGCCCAGACTGGTGCGCCCCCAAACGACTAGTGGCGTCCCCAACGACTCAGTGGCGCCCCCAACGACTCAGTGGCGCCCCCAACGACTCAGTGGCGCCCCACCGACGAGGCCCCAACGACTCAGTGGCGCCCCCGCAGTAGAGCAGCGGCGAAGATCAAAGCATAGCACTGTGGCCGGCGCAAACATATTATAATAACCATGTCAAGAAACTTCGTTCTCCGTCACACCCGACACGCAAATATACGCAGTGCCCTCTATGTGAAAATCGACTACCGATAACAGCACCGCCGCCAACGAGAACAAGAGCAAACTGCTAGCGAGCAGCGAACACAATGGGTGCATAGAGGTGGCGCCATCTGCACTCGCGTCTCGTCGCACCGACATATACAACATCGTATCTGACTATACAATAGTGCAGTCTTGCTGCTCAGTACGCGACAAATCCATCCCCGCGTCCCCCCCAGGGGGCGCCCGCAGCACGCAACAAAACTACAGCCGCATCCCCCCAGGGGGCGCTGACGCCGCATGACAAAACTACACCCGCATCCCAGGGGGCTGACGCTACCGCATGACAAAACTACACCCGCATCCCCCCAGGGGGCGCTGACGCCGCATGACAAAACTACACCCGCATCCCCCCAGGGGGCGCCTGCAGCACGCGACAAAACCACCTCCAGGGGGCGACAAAACCACCCCCACGGCGCTCCCCTAAAATAACGCTCGCTCTTCTAGCACGCGCGCACGCCAAAACCGTCTGCGCATCCCTCCCAGGGGGCGCCTCCGCAGCGCGAGAGACCGGGGGATGCTGTTGCTACGGCGCGCGGTTGCCGCGGCGACTACGAGCTGAGCCAGGGATGCTGCAGACACTCGGCGGCGCTGGCGCGCTTTCTCGGCGGCTAGCTCCATCATCGGGATGAGGAAGCTGGAGAACTGCAGGGCTTCCTCCGCATCCCACTCGTACTTCTCGACGAGCACGTCGTACAGGCCCCACGGCTTCAGCTTGTGGATGTGCCTCAGCTTGCCTGCAGAGATAACGAGAGATGTCATTAGATAAATTAGTATTAATTAATATGATATATACATGAATATATTCTGTCACGGCTTCAGCTTGTGAATGTGCCTCAGCTTCCCTGCAGAGATAACGATACGCGCATTAATTAGATGATAGTAGATTATATGTATTATTATTGCATATATTTTGCAGTGCAAATATAAAAATATAATATTGCTTTGCACGGGTTAGATGATCGTAGATTATATGTATAAAGATTGCATATCTCTTTCCTCTCTCCTCGCTCTGTCTCTCTCTCTCTCTCTCTCTCTCTCTCTCTCTCTCTCTCTCTCTCTCTCTCTCTCTCTCTCTCTCTCTCTCTCTCTCTTCTCTCTCTCTCTTCTCTCTCTCTCTCCTCTCTCTCTCTCTCTCTCTCTCTCTTTCTCGCTCTCGTCTATTAATCTCTATAAAGATACAGTAGATAACTAATATATCTATAATTCATATCTCCATCTATCTGTTTGTCTGTCTGTCTATCTGTCCGACCGTCCATCTATCCACGACGACAGGATATGTTAACGCGAGGTTACAGAACGCGCCTGCCCCACCACGACACAAACTTCTACGGTCTACCCTGCAAACGAGAGGGTCTCGGGCGGAAGGTCACCTACCCTGCTTGTTGAAGAACTCTCGCGAGTATTTGCCGGAGAGAGCGATGTGGCGCGGAATGTCTCCCAGCAACTCGATGATGTGAGCGAGATGGTCCTCGTCGCGCGAGTAGTCCTCGCCCGAGTGCGGCTCAAACAGGTAGTCTCCCGTGACGAGCTCAAACGCCTGCCGACAAAACACAAGAGCGTTGAGCCACGAGCACCGAGAGGGAGGGTGGGAAGTGAGCGAGGTGGTCCTCGTCGCGCGAGTAGTCCTCGCCCGAGTGCGGCTCAAACAGGTAGTCTCCCGTGACGAGCTCAAACGCCTGCCGACAAAACACAAGAACGTTGAGCCGCGAGCACCGAGAGGGAAGGTGGGAAGTGAGCGAGGTGGTCCTCGTCACGCGAGTAGTCCTCGCCCGAGTGCGGCTTAAACAGGTAGTCTCCCGTGACGAGCTCAAACGCCTGCCGACAAAACACAAGAACGTTGAACCGCGAGCACCGAGAGGGAGGGTGGGAAGCGAGAGGGAGGGTGGGAAGCGAGAGGGAGGGTGGGAAGCGAGAGGGAGGGTGGGAAGCGAGAGGGAGGGTGGGAAGTGAGCGAGGTGGTCCTCGTCGCGCGAGTAGTCCTTGCCCGAGTGCGGCTCAAACAGGTAGTCTCCCGTGACGAGCTCAAACGCCTGCCGACAAAACACAAGAACGTTGAACCGCGAGCACCGAGAGGGAGGGTGGGAAGTGAGCGAGGTGGTCCTCGTCGCGCGAGTAGTCCTCGCCCGAGTGCGGCTCAAACAGGTGGTCTCCCGTGACGAGCTCAAACGCCTGCCGACAAAACACAAGAACGTTGTGGAGCGAGCACCGAGAGGGAGAGTGGGAAGCGAGAGGGAGGGTGGGAGGCGAGAGGGAGGGTGGAAAGCGAGAGGGAGGGTGGGAAGCAAGAGGGAGGGCGAGAAGCGAGAGGGAGGGTGGGCACCGAGAGCAAGGGTGGGAAGCGAGAGGGAGGGTGGGAAGCGAAAGGGAGGGTAGAGGGAGGGTGGGCACCGAGAGGGAGGGTAGAGGGAAGGTGGGCACCGAGAGAGAGGGTGGAGGGAGGGTGGGCACCGAGAGGGAGGGTGGGAAACAAGAGGGAGGGTGGGCACCGAGAGGGAGGGTAGAGGAAGGGTGGGCACCAACAGAAGAGAGGGGAGAGGGAGGGTATAGAGTCTAGTGCAGAGTCTGAGTTTAGTGTAGTGTGGGGTCGTAGTGTGGAATGTAGTGCAGAGTGTACAGGGTGCGAAATTATCGGAGTCAAATACTCCCTGATTTACTGTCGGACTCCCTGATTTGACATATGCAGGAGTCTGTGTGACTCCCTGTAAATTCTGCCATACTAACTAGTTCGTTCCGGAGCACGGCCTCGCGGAATTACCGTATCTTTTCAGCTAATGTCCAAAGAAAATTTGGCAAACGTGCAACTGCATTAATCCACAGGCACTTGGGACAAAGTCAGTAAAAACTGAAAATAATATGAACACACATTCACAAATAGGCCCTACTACGTACCGTACCCCTCTGTTAGTTCCACAGTCCACTGTTGCGACACTGTATATCAACTTTCCTTTATAAAAACCTATGTAAAAACTAACGCCGAACGCTCCCGCACTCGCCGCGGCTGTGACGCTATGATAATAATATATATAGAGTTTTTATATATATTATTATCAGGAGTAAGATAATATAATCCTATATTATCTTACTCCTGTTATTATCATAGCGTCACAGCCGCCGCGAGTGCGGGAGCGTTCGGCGTTAGATTTACGTCATAGGTTTATATGAAGGAAAGTTGATATACAGTGTCGCAACAGTGGAACTGTAACAGAGGGGTATGGTAGTAGGGCCTATTTGTGAATGCGTGTTCATATTATTTTCAGTTTTTACTGACTCTGTCCCAAGTGCCTGTGCATTAATCTTAAAAATAAGCACATGTATGCGTTATTGTTAATATCTTTAATTTTGAACCTCAGATTGCGGACTCCCTCATTTTGCTGCGGACTCCCTCTTTTTGAGGGCAAGGAGTCCGTTGGACTCCCTTGTTCAAAAGTTAATTTCTACCCCTGCTCTACGTAATATGTGCACTATACACACGTAGTAATATATAGCAATATAGTACAGAATCGAGTGCAGAGTTTAGTGCAAGAACATAGTGTGGTGTGTAGTGCGGTATTTAGCGTGCGGTACTCATATCTCACCATGCAGGCGGTGCTCCATATGTCGGCCGGCGATCCGTACCCCGCTCCTATGAGCACCTCGAGCGCGCGGTACTGTCTCGTCTGTATGTCCTCTGTGAAGTGGTGGTACTGCAATGACAACGAAGATCAGCATGTTAAAAGTGACACACGGTAGTCTATATAAACAGACTGATTAGATTCAGACTTAGATTTAGAGTAAACGCTAAAAAGGATTAGAGATAGTTAAACGTGTGTATGTCCTCTGTGAAGTGTTGGTACTGCAATGACAACAAAGATCAGCATATGTTAAAAGTGACACATGGTAGTCTATATAGACGGACTGATTAGATTCAGACTTAGATGTAGAGTAAACGCTAAAAAGGATTAGAGATAGTTAAACGTGTGTATGTCCACCGTGAAGTGGTGGTACTGCAATGGCAAGGATCAGCATCGTGTTAACAGAGACACACTATAGTCTATATAGACGGACTGATTAGATTCAGACTTAGATGTAGAGTAAACACTGAAAAGGATTAGAGATAGTTAAACGTGTGTATGTCCACCGTGAAGTGGTGGTACTGCAATGACAACGAAGATCAGCATATGTTAAACGTGACGCACGGTAGTCTATATAGACGGACTGATTAGATTCAGACTTAGATGTAGAGTAAACACTGAAAAGGATTAGAGATAGTTAAACGTGTGTATGTCCACCGTGAAGTGGTGGTACTGCAATGACAACGAAGATCAGCATATGTTAAACGTGACGCACGGTAGTCTATATAGACGGACTGATTAGATTCAGACTTAGATGTAGAGTAAACACTGAAAAGGATTAGAGATAGTTAAACGTGTGTATGTCCACCGTGAAGTGGTGGTACTGCAATGACAACGAAGATCAGCATATGTTAAACGTGACGCAC